>NW_026462948.1:0-2685 GCF_021730395.1 Mercenaria mercenaria | reverse complement strand
TATTGCACATTCCATACTGTAAAAAGGGTCATACTTCTAGTAGTAACAGTTCTAGAGAAATCAAAATAAGAGAGACTTTACAATTGATATCAAACCGTATTTCATGTAACTGGTAGAATGAACTTTCATGCCCTGTTTTAAGCCGCTTAAAGCTCGCAAAAATAAAAGCCACTTTCCTTTTTATACATGTAGTTATATTTTGATAGGTGTACTAGTTATTTAATGCCAATATTGTCAGAAATTATTTTTACAACCAGTTTTACACAAAAAACGCATTCACTCTGATCGTAAATAAATATTCTAAAATGGCGAAAAAATAAACATATAATTTTTGTGGTCCATTGTCTGATTGACCTCTGCTCATCGTTAATATGGTTAGATATCTAATAAACATAACTAATGACCTCATGGTTCAATGCTAGGAGCATTGTTAAATTAGACAATAAGCCACTCAAAAGTATTGTTTATTGGATATGTTTAGTACAATGTACAATGATTTTACCAAATTGAATATTCATTTTTCTTCTGGTTATTTACAGTCAAGTGTTGATGTTCAAAATCAGCGTTTTAAGTCTAATGGAAATGAGTATCTGAGAGATGAAAACAGAAAGTTAAAAAGTGACATTAACGAGTTAAAAGGAGAGAATGCTGAACTTAACAATAGCCTTAAGAGAACAGAGAAAGAGCTTCAAAAGACTTTGGAAAACATCCAGAAGAATGTAAATGAACAAGTTGGAAAAGTAGCTGATGAAAAGAAAAACCTTTCTGAAGAAATCCGAAAGCTCAGTGTTGAAAATGAAAGATACAAGAAAGAAGTTGAAAAATTGAAACATAATTGCAAGCAGGAATTTGACAAGAGAAATGAACTTGAACAATCGATAAAGCTCAGCAAAGCAGATCTAGCTACTATGGCCCAAGAATGTGAGAAGTTGAAAACTAAATTTGTCTGAGTCACATAAAAAGTACGAAACTACTGAAAAGGAGAAGACGAAACTTGAAGAAGAACTTTCAGTGAGCAAAACACGGTAACATTTTTCAGTAAATGTTTAAACTATAAAATATAAAAACACAAGATCAAATACATGTGCGTTAACTCATTGATATACCACCGTTATAATTAAAAAAAAGTGGGTATAATAAGTTAACTTTTCGTTACAGTCTTCTACAGTAGTTTGAATGGTATATAAGAAATAAAAGGCCAACCCAAAGTTGTATCTGTGTCTGTGGAGTCCAGATTTAACAATCTCGCGTCTGAAAGGTAGTTATCAATTGTTATGTGCACATCGTTTGTATTGTCAGAACTTTGGTATGTGTTTTTTGAAAGCTTCCTCCGGCAACACTATTGAAACTGACCAACAAAATCGGTTTTTAAACCATGAGGTGCATTGTTTTGTACACAAATCCGATGTATTTTATGTATTGTCAACATATATTTGTTTCAAACAATTATCGTCACCTTCGAAATAATTTGCAACTTTAAAGAACTCCGTATCTTTGCAGATTATGTATTATGTAGATGTTTATAACTTTATTTTCAGTCTAAGTAAATTGATGGGTAACAAGCTAGCGGACAACAATCCTGATATAGCGGATCTTAGTGATAAGAACAGGCCAACTAAACTTGCTGAGAGATATGCAGAACTGTACGACAACGAATGGACTGATGCATTTGAAGTATTTGATGAAGTTTTTAAGGACGAACAAAGAAGTATCCGGAGGTTGCTTATGGTCCTAGAGGTAATGTTGAAAATGAACTCGTAGCATATAAACGTTTAACCTAAAATAAAGTAGCAGAATAAATGAAAAAAGGTGTGAATACATTTGTTATATTCCTACAAGAAATTATTCAGTTTTTTAGAAGAAGAAACAGAAAAGGCTTTTATCTGATTCTTTTTGCCTGACCCATTTGCTTTTGTTACATTTTGTTTACATACTTTTTCACCATAATAAAATATGGCATTATAATATTGCTGTAGTGTTTTAAATTTATAGCAAAGTTGTCTGTCAGAAACTCCTAAACTTTTGTCATTCTTCCAACCGTGCCCCGTTACACTATTCCTCACAAAATAGTGTAATATTTTCATTTTATGTTAAGCCATGTTGTGTGCTGAGCATCCCCAATTTATATACCTTCCTACCCCTCCTCTTCCATACCCTTTTTCACAAACACCACCTGCCGAAGTATTTTACACGCTTCTACGACTTTCAGTTTCTAATATTTCCTCAAATTGTTTCTTATGGTTTCTAAGTACCCTTTGTTGTAACCTTTGCTGATCAGATACATTAAGTCATGACCGCACCCCTCCTTCCCATGACTATAATACGTAATAAAATACATTTTTTTGTATGCCCGAAGGGACGAAAAATGGTTTGACGCTGCTGTCCGTCCGTCTGCCCGTCCGTTTGCAATTTCTTATCTGCTCTATAACTCTTGGGCCCCGTGAAGAATTTCATAGAAACTTGAACATCAATACGACGTGTAGAGCGCATGTTCGGATGGCCCGCTTCATTGTCAATGTCACACTTAGGGGTCAAAAGTAATATGCCTTTGTTTCGTGTCCGCTCTGTAACTCTTGAACTGCTTGAAGGATTTTTAAAGAAACTTGGCACAATTATTCAAAACATCAAGACTACGTGCAGAGCGTGTTTCGGATGGCTTGCTTCAAGGCCAATGTCACACTTCGG
>NW_026462947.1:0-73442 GCF_021730395.1 Mercenaria mercenaria | reverse complement strand
GATCTAAATACCCTGAATCAACAAGGCAATTAGCATATAAAAACGACATCTTTCTCTCTGGGTAAAACAAGCCTAGATTTAGCCATTTTCACACGGCAAAATGTAACATTAATGTCGATATTGACCATTCAAAAACAGATGCAGGCAATAATTTCATGGTAGAACTTTTGTTTCCAACAAAAAATACAACAAATGGTTTCCGAGACTTTCACTGAAAAGACGATTTAAACTGTATGGCGTAAGCGTGTGGATAATGGCGGAATAACGTACGACATACGCTTCGACTAGACGACATGTCAAGATCAACTAAGATAAATGCCGTATTCCAGTCCCCGTATCAGTCGTTCCAGGTAACAAGTATAGGGTATTTTAAAGTGAAAAACAAATAAAAATAAAGAGTGTCATGTTGACTTATTAGCGTTGTCATTACATTATATCATATGCATTGATGTGAAAACAAACTATACACTGACTAGGTGCCTTACAAATGTCAAGAAGTTTCATGCTGTAGTTGTTACATGGTTTGTCAAGCGAGGCCGATCTGATTATAATCCCTACGCCAACCGATAGAGGGTCATGTTCAGACATTACCGCTAGCCAATCAGAGCCTTACTATCAACATCTTGAATCCGAAAGTAGAAGTTAAAAACAACTATATTTAGCCTGGGATTCCAGATTTCGATACCTGGTCAATGTACTGCCTCAATAGCTCAGTGGCAGTGTCCGCTTTGAATGCAGGCGGTCTGGGGTTTGATCTCTGGCCGCGTTAAACGAAAGACGTGGTAGCTCCCTTGCTTAGCACTCGGCATTTAAAAGGTTGCATAAGGAGGGGAAATAAGCAAAGGTAAGCATCTGTTACTGGATATAGCTTTGTAGCTCGTGTTGTATATTGATTATTATGCAATGTTGAATAAATCTTACCTTTACCTTTATGCCATTTTGAAGGTTAAGCCAAACGCTTGTTGATCAAGTCATCTGATTGGTTCAAATAAAATTTGATTGGTGGATATAAAAATAAGCAATTATACAGAAAGATGAATTTGAATGGATTGCTATCACATCTTATATTACTTTAGTCAGATTGCAAGCGAGGCCCGACACAAATACTCGTCGGGAACATATCATTATCATCCGTATAATTATTTACTTTGCCACAAGTAATGAAATAATTTTTCAAAACAACCCGACTATTCAAATCTCTAGCAATATATTGAAACGTACACGGGGTCTGCAAGCCCGCGCACACATCAATATACAAACATGGGTTCTTCTCAAACACACGTGGTGAAAAATAGGGAGATGGATAAATAGAGTTAAGCTATATAGTTGAAAGCAATCTGCGTTAAGTCTAAATAATGTTGTCTTGTACTGGTAGTATAGTAAATAGTAATCAGTTTGTGCAGGGACCCTGATGAACTTGGAAATAAGAAATAGTATTTTATTCTTGGCTTGTGAATGTTATGTTATATCTGGTCAGGAAAAATGTAGTTCATTAAAGGAATTTGTTATAGTTTCATGGCAGGGAAGGTATCCGTCTCAGCCAAACTCTGCCAATTATATGTGGCTTTACAATACCATCTAGGTAGCTGGAAAACATTCATAAGGTATTTTGGCATACTTATATGTGTGGTATAACCAAGTGGTCACTGTGAGTTCTAACCAGGTACTGACAAAACTGCCAAGGTCTGCCAAGTATTTATAGTCTTGAATTGGCACATAGTGCCTAGCTTGGCAGGGTTGTCGTGGAGTCACCATCCAGTTCTTGCAAATGTATAATAAATTGAATTTCGGATTTTTATTTATAATCGCTGTTATTATTATAATTATTTTAATGTGAGTTTATATGCATGCTTCCAGAAACTGATAACTGTTTATTTGCTCAAGTAAGCATTACTTCTCATCAAGTCTGGCTGTATTGGCATACGGTGCCTAGCTTGGCACGGTTGTCATGGTGTCACCATCTGGTAGATGACATCATCATCAAGTCTGGCTATATTGGCATACGGTGCCTAGCTTGGCACGGTTGTCTTGGCAGAGTTGCCATCTAGGTAGTGACGTCATTGCAAAGCTCGTGTGATAGAAATTTAGTGCTCGCCAGAAATGGAGCGCATAGTATTTCAATGATTCTAACATGGACTATGTATTATAGAGGTTATAAGCATGAAAAAATGCTGAGGAAAGGCTAACTTTCCATGAACACCGGTATCGGACTAGGGATATATTATGCCAGAATTTATAGCTTACTACATTCTACATGCATTTATATCTGGAGTTAAAATGATAATGGCTAGATCGTTACAATATATAGTCCCCATATGTTCAGTCATTCACATCTGATTTTAATAACGCTGATTTACATAATGAAACAGTGTAAACAAAAATATTCAATGTACTAAACAACAATGATGCATACTAGACAGTTGAAAGTAGTACTATATATCATCAAATACTACTATTCAGTTAAGTTACACATGTGCAATCACAACTACGAGATTAACAAAGTTTACGAAGGATGAAGTTATTTAGATTTAGATAATACAGATCTTACAAAATTTAGCTAGTTTAGTGAGTTTTTGTCGTAATTGTGCAATTCATGAGGTGATCTAGTTTAATTTAACTAGGAAAGTTAAAATAATACATTATTGTGAACTTTTTTCTATGGTCAAAAACATCACAAAAAATGAGATGCCCTGATTGTCACCACATGTACAACGTTAGATTAACATATCACTTAAAATAACAAATTACTTCTATTTCTGACATTACTCGTGTTCGCATTCCCGACGAGTTTAACTCAAAATTTATAAACTCTAATAAAAATAATTTTGAATATTTACTTTTGCAAGTTTGTGACTAATTTAGTTTAGTGTTGAACATGGAAATTTTGAATACAGCAGGTTTAAAAATGAGGTCATTCAAAATTGATATTTCATAACGACTTAATACAAAATCGTTAACACTTAAGTAATTACACTCGACCTAACGGGCTCGGGTACCAACCAATCCCTCGGGATTCTGCAGATGTTATAACACGAAAAAAACATGCGTTATCCCTACAATCAAATAGACGTCATTGTATAACATGATGAGATATTAATAGACGTCATTGTTTAAAACGATGAGATATTATACCACAGAAACAATATTACTGGTTAAAGATCTTAATGATGTCGTCACTGATTCAAAAACCTTCATTTTCACTAAATTTGGTAGTCAGAAAAGTTTCTTAATTAACAATCATTAAAAGGATGGAAAGTTCGTATATTGGATATAATCATCAATTCTGTTTATTACAGGCACATATTCGATTTCAGGCTGCGCCTTCAGACTATAATCTCCATATTCAGGAATTGATTAAGCTTTCAAAAGATCTAACCCACACATTTTAGGCGAAATACTTTCTCTCAAAAATCCATAAAAAAGTGAGTACTCTGAAAGTGACTTGTGGTACAAACTTACTGACATAAGATTTTTGCAAGATATTCTTATAAATAACCAAAAATATTGTGCAGAAGGTAGTAAACAGTTGCAACGCTTTTGGAATAATTCTATTGCCAAACTTGGTGGAAACGAACATGTTGAAAAATTTCACCCAAACAGTGGGTGAGTAGCTTTTACGGATCATGTGGGAATTAATGTGTAATTTACTGACTTAACGTTTTGTTTTCAGTATAATAATAACACAGCTATGCATAGAAATGTAGGTTTCTTTTCAATATTTTAGTGGTTTCCAATCCTTTAATTGTACTGTTTGTTATTTTTACTGTTTTCACTTAGAATTGACTCTAAAATATCTACTCATAAAATGACCGATTGCTACAAAAAATGTGCATGAGTAGGCCCTATATGAAGAGTCATAATATAATATAAATACAAACACACGCACACACACACACACACACTATCTGCATACTATTAGTATATTTATTGTATCCTCGTGATGCCTTAATTTTTCAGAAGAGAATGTATAGCTTCTCTTGTCACAATTAGTTTTAACAAATCATTTAAAACAAGTAAAACATCTTTGCTGATTTGTGACATAACAGACATAGAGTATACACTTAACAACTTTTTTAACGCTGCCAGTAGCCTTTCCTCAATAACTTTAAAAACTACCAAAGACAACTGAATATTTTCTTTCTCATGAAATTTAGAACAATATATAAGACATCACTTGTTACAAAATGAACAATGAAATAAGTCTACAAATAACACATTTTATTACTAATCCGACGAAACTCCTGTTTTTCAAAGTTGCCCATTTAGCCAATAATTATGCTACAGTAGTAACTAACGCGAAAGTTAACGATTGTCATCAGAAATATTCTTGCAAATGTATAATAAATTGAATTTCGGATTTTTATTTATAATCGCTGTTATTATTATATTTTAATGTGAGTTTATATGCATGCTTCCAGAAACCGATAACTGTTTATTTGCTCAAGTAAGCATTACTTCATTTTTCCGAGAAATCGTTTTTAGATGAGGCGCGGTGCACGTGAAACTTGTGCTGACTGGTAAGTAATATAATAAAATGGCGAAAATGTCAATCCAGGAAAGAGCAAGAGCGATTGGTCTAATTGAAGGTGGTGCCAGTTACAATGTTGCTAGTGTTCATTTACTTATTTTTCGCCGGTAATGATTATTTCGTTTTTGATCGGATTTTTTTAAAAACTAAAATCTAACTTAGACCGTTTTTCAGAAATTTGTATATTTTGTACTCTTTCTGGCTGCAAGAATGCTGAACATGCACTGCACCTCAGTAATACGTCTGCTGCGTAAATACAGAACGACAGGCTCTGTCCGTAACCTGCGACGCCAACCCAAAGGATGTGTTACTACCAGAAACCAGAATAGAAACATTCTGAATATACACCTTCAAGACGGGCAGCGTCGAGCTACTGATACATCAAGGGTAACAGTTGGAACGCATGGTCGCCCTATCAGCGCTCAGACTGTGCGCAGAAGGTTGAAGAAAAATGGTGTGCGCTGCAGACGACCATTTCATGGGATAATCTTAACTGATCAGCACAAACGAACCCGTTTACATTGGGCTCGTCGTCACTTACGGATGACAAGAGCAGACTGGGCGGCAGTATTATTTACTGACGAATCAGGCTTTAATTTATACGATAAAGATGGTCGTGTACGAATTTATCGAATGAGAAATGAACAATTCAGTGATATCTGTTTCATCGGAAAGAAACCAAATTTGTTGATGGTCCGTTATGAATTGGGGAGGGGTATCAATGAACACAAAAAATGTTGCAGTCAGAATTCGCGGTAATTTAAATGCTGACAGGTACATAAATGAGATTTTGCTTCCCATTTGTATTCCTCATCTACGGAATAATAGGGGCATGCGATTGATGCAGGATGGGGCACCTTGCCACACCGCACGTCGCACAGCGGCTGTTCTAGCTGCAAACAGGGTAATTGTTCTGCCAATGCCATCCCGCTCACCAGACCTAAATCCGATTGAGCATATCTGAGATGTAGTCGGTAAGGTCGTCAGAAGAGCTCCATAGAATCTGAGGCAATTGCAACAGTTCGTCTTGGAGGAATGGAACCGTGTTTCTCAGGTCATTTGTTGAAATTACGTCTTGTCCATGCGCAACAGATGCAGGGCGGTCATCAAGCAAATGGTGGCCATACCAAGTATTAAAGTTAAATTAATCCTGATAGTACGTGATTGAAACACTGGATATTTCTAAATATTCAATTATGCAAAGTCGAGCTTTAAACATTAGCTTTAAAGTTGATAATTTTAGTACACGTGCTAAATTTAGTTTATTGTGTAATACACGACAGGCGGCGTGTTGTATCATTTCATGCGTCAGAATATCACGCGTCATGTGGTTGAAAATTTTACATTTACATTGTCCAAAGATGATGATAACAATTTACATGTTTATTAATTATATTGGTAGCAATCAAATGGAATTTTTCAAGATTGGGAACGTTGACTTTCATGTCATTTCATGTATATTGTATTTATTGGATAAATTTTGCGACTTTGTAAATCATCGGGACTACATCAAATGGAAATGTTTGTTGTTAGTTTTCCATCAAACAATGTCTGATATTCTTTTAACTGTCCTGAAAATTTCATGGAATTATCTTCGGTAGTTTAAAAATTATAGCGAAAAGGCTACTTTATAGCTCATTTACATCCGACAGTCTGATCGGATGTTGGGGCTTTAAGTGTATATGCAAATGTTTAACAAATTTCAATGTGTAATGCAGTTCTGGCGTGAACATAAATTAACTTTATTGATTTGACGAAGCTGAGTGTTGAATATGCACGCTCGCCTGCTCTACTAGTTATTTTTGGTTATGATTTGTTCGTATAAATTCTCTCTTTCTCTCTTGATTTAGAAACATGTCACAGGCTTTGATGTTTCAGTTACATTGATGAATGTGTCCTTTTACTGCGAGTTAATCAGTTATAATGTTTAGAATACCCGTATGCTTCCTTTTCACGATTACAGGGTGCAGGTATCACAGTGTAGAAACAATGAACAACCAAACTTGACAGAAATAGCGATGTGATTATACGACATACACAGTATCTGAGTTTACACGCCGCTGTTATTTTCATTTATTTTTACCCTTCAAGGGAGTTTACGAGTCTTTATCTGTAAGTAATCAATGGTTTATATATTGAAGAAATAATTCGTTTTATATTTCATCAGTAAGTGTGTTAAGTACTGTTGTTATATTACCGTAATCAAAAGCAATCACCAATTTCTGTTGAAACTTCAGAAAGTGTCACACGAATAAACAAGAGTTTTCCCTTCCAGTTGATGATGAAAGTGTATAAGATTCATATTAAATGAGTCCAGTATTGTCAATTAATTGCTCCTGAACTCATACGTTACAAGGTATTTATCATATACGTAGAAATATATCGATATATGTAGTCAAAGTTTCATTTTCATATTGAACGATTTATTGAAAACTGCCCATAATGATGTGAACGATTTGTTGCGATTTTATTGAAAATTTTTATAGCGATTACCAGGGAGTGATATAGTAATTCTTTTTCATTTAACTGTTTAAATTGTAGACATTGCCAGTGGTATTGGTCCTGAAAGAAACCTAAAACATTTACATGCAGTTTTATCAAATACAGATGTACAAATAATAGCTAAGTGGTGCAATATTTATTTATAATTTAGCAGCTGTTTGGTTTTAGTGCCAGTTGGCCGGGTATAGTTTGGATATAGTGTTTGTCATCTATTTGTTTTGGGTTGAGGGCTTTGTGGCTTTCTTTCTCTTCCTGGGTTAATTGTTTTATCAAATGACGAAAACACGCCCTGTAAACACTGGCTTCACCTCATTTTTGTGCAATATAACATTCAATATGAGTGGTATTACAAGATATACATCATGCTTAGCATTTTGAAAATTTAAGTCATTTTAAAACACTTTCTCATCTTTTTTCTTTTTCTCAGGTTATAATTAAGCAGCTTTATATGTTCGAGTGCCTTTAATTTGGACTGCTTAACTTGCCTAAGCCTTATAGTTTTTAGTTTAAACATATTTTATTCCCAGTAATACATGTAAAAATTAAAAACATACATTATGGTTTGAACAAAATAAGTAGGAAAGGATAAGAATGAAATACACAGTCTTATAGAATCATCTTCTCCTTAATCTTTTTCGAGTGTCATTAATTTGGACTGCTTAACTTGCCTAAGTCTCTGTATATTCGTTTGCTAAGCACCAGTATTATTTGGTACTTTTTTCAAGGGCGATAATAATTTACCAGAGATTTTGTTATTTTTATAATTGTTTTTTCTTTAATTGGTATTATCATTCCATTGCTATTGTTAACTTCTTTTGGGATTTCTTGGAAATCTTTTTTATTTTTATTTCTATGTATGTTTTCGTCAGTTTTGAATAAAGTTGTGTTTAATTACTAGTATGTTTTCAAAGTCTTGTGTCGTTTCTTTGCAATAACAACACTTGTATTGCTTCACTGTACCTATAACAGACAGAAATCAGAATTTAATCGTAATTAGTAATAACAATATGCCGTTCAATATGGACAAAATCGTATCAAAATATTTGCAATAAGTAGTACAATCTTGTGTGTAAAAATCAAAATAAGTCGTTCACTATCATTTCAATAGGGCGTACAATACAATGGAATACAAAGCACCGCGAATTTGTGTTTTAAACTAAACAGAGATGAATTAAGGCTTAAATCGTGATCATTGAAAAATAAATATACGAAATTCTTATAATGTGACATGCATTCAGAAAATTTACCTTATTTTTGATAAAATTCATTCATTTTTGGAATGCACCATCTAAACATTCAGCATTTAATCAACTGATTTCACCTTATCTACCGCTCATGTAAGTCATTCAGGACTTATATTGACTGCGGAACACTTGAAAAATGCCTTTCGAAAAACATCTCAAGGAATAAACATACATTAATTTGGTAATTTTCTAAATAACAATCGAAAAAGTAAGACCACGTTTATCATATTTCAACATATGGTTGAAATCACATCGCTATTTCCGTTTTGGTTGTTCAATCGTTTCTACACTGTGGGTATTGTAAAGAACCAGATGATGTTGGCAATTTTGATACTGATATCGTCCGATATTGGTAGCTTCGCGAGTGGTAACATTGAACGGTAGCGGATTAACACTTACATTTCCTTGGCCTCAGGACTAAGTTTTATTCCTATTTCTCTTTCACCAGTGATTTGGCATTTTATTAACTTTGTCGGTTATTGTACATGTAAATAAAAAGTAAAATCCTCATGATTCTGTGAGCTAAATAGCTGTTTTCATTTAGAAAACAAAAATATACTTTAAATAGTTTTATGATAGAATGTAAGATTAATCAAATAATACATAAAATGAATGTAAATCAGCTAGGCAGCAATGATTAATGAACATATTACAAAACTATCTTATATGCACAGTAGCTTATGTACGCTAAGTTCGTCACTCAGTAAACAAGACTTGTTTGTAAAACACATATGTCCCTCATGTGGTTTGTCCCATTTTCAGTCCCAAGATTACTATTACCTTGACCTTTGACCTGCTAATCCCCCAAAGCAATAGGGGTCATCTACTTCATTAGCCCAATCATGCTGTCAAGTTTGAAGATACTGGGTCAAGTAGTTCTCAAGTTATATCGCATAAACGTTTTACAAGGTTCAGGCCCCTGTGACTTTGACCTTTAACATATTGACCCTAAAAACAAAGGGGTCATCTACTTTATAAACCAAATTATGCTATTAAGTTTGAAGGTTCTGTGTAAAGTGGTTCTCAAGTTATTGAAGGTAAACCGTTTTCAATGTCCAGGCCCCTGTGACCTTGACCTTTGACCTACTGATACAAAAAACAAGTGTGGTCATCTACTTCATAAGGCCAATAATGCTATTCAGGTTGAAAGTTACTGAGCAGAAACTGCTACCAAGTTTAAAGATTCTGGGTCAAGCTGTTCAAAAGTTATTGACGAAAACAGATTTTATGGTTCAGGCACCTGTGACCTTGGTCTTTGACCTACTGACTCAAAAACAAAAAGGGTCATATCCTTCATAAGCCCAGTCATGCTACGGAGTCTGAAGATACTTGGTCAAATGGTTCTCAAGTAATTGGGCGGAAACCGTGTTCAAGGGTCAGGCCCCTATGACCTTGACCTTTGACCTACTGATCCAAAAGACAACAAGCAAATTCGATGAATTGGTATCCCCCGCCGAATGGGTTTGTGGGGAGGACTGGAAAAGAAACATATCGGGCAAACAGTTAAAGATCAGACCCCTATGACCTTGACCTTTGACCTACTGATCCAAAAGACAACAAGCAAATTCGATGACTTGGTATCTCCCGCCGAACGGTTTTGTGGTGAGGAATGGCAAAGAAATTTATCGGGCAAAAAGTTAAGAATGTCACTAAGAAGCAAATAATTTCATTACATTGAACTTAAAAGAACAGATGTCTTTAAGAGAGCACAATCAAGTAAGAAATCTGGAACGCGGGTGGTGACCGGGGTGGGGTGGGGTTACAACTTCACATGTTGATAAATATTCATGGAAGGTTTGAAAAATTTAAAAAAAGGAATGATAAATTTGTTGTTTTTTTTGAGTGTGTGTTGGGTGGGGGGTGGGGACGGGTGAGGGTATAAGACTTCACATGTTGATAATAAATATTGGAAAATAAATGAGAAAAAAAAAAATTGTTTTGGGGGTGTGCATGATCGGGGTGGTGGGGATGACTGGGGTGGAGGAGCGAGGTGGGGGTAGGGTACAACTTTGCATGTTGACAAATATTTATGGAAGGTTTCAGGTTTAAAAAAAGAAACAAATAAGAAAAAAATGTAGGAGTGGGGTGGGGAGGAGGGTGTGTGACCAGTGCAGTGGGGGTTAACCGGGTTTGGGTACACAACTTCACATGTTGATAATAAATATTCATGAAAAAAAAGTTTAATGAAAGTCTATTAGTTTGATATGTACAAATATGTGGATTTTTAAACTATCAAATGGCAATAGCTCTAAAGTTACTAAAGCGATCCTGACGAAATTGCGTGTGCACTACCACATTATGGTGATCTATTCAATTTAAGTTTCATAGTTCTAGGTCAAATATGTCACAAGTTATGAAGCAGAAATTGCCATATTTATAGTACCCTATATAGTTAACTATAGAAACTACTAAGGACCATAACTCTGGTGGTACTTGGTCAATCTGACTAAAACTTGACGTGCCGCATTTCCCTATAGTGGTGAACATGTACATGAAGTTTTATTTAAATATTCTAAACCACTTCCTAGATATAACTTCGGACGGACGGACAAGACCAAAACTATATCCCTCCGCCTTCGTCGGGGGATAATAAGGGCCATCTACTCCGTACACTCCATCATGTTATAAACGGGCAATGTTTGTTTCTTATAAGAACGGAAATAATAAGTACTGTAATGCAAAATTAACCATTGTAATCCTGTCATATCTACGCAAACAAGGTGTATTTGGTATTGAGTAACATATCACTTTCCGTTTTTCCTCGAAGGAAAAATACTTCAAAACGAGGAATTCCTCCGAGTACTGGATAATTCTGACTTGAGTACCGACAATTGAAGGGGTCCGCGCAAAAAGGTACCTATCTCCATTTTTGGTCAAAATGGAGTTAGGACCTTTGTGGTATAAAAAAGAACATTTCCCACCTGATTAACTTTCCCCTGGCAGCGTATTCTTCTGTTTAAAATTTAAAAAAAATGGTACTTCAGGTATGCAACATTGGGTCTAACTCCACAATAAGTTGACATCAAAGAATTCAGGGCTTTGATGGCTGTTTCGGATAATAAAAACAATACAAGCCTAATGTAAATGGACTATATCAATAATTTTAAAAGTCATCAGGTATGTGAAATTAATATATTTCATTGATATTCTTAGGCAAAATGATGCGCAAATCATGGTTTAAATGCAACAATGGTCCTAACTCCATGGACTTAGAACCCTTGTTGCATAACTCTATGGACTTAGATCCCTTGTTGCATAAACATAATCGACAAAAACAACATTTTTTGTTATAAAAATGATATAAATAGTGCAAAATACACGAAACTTGGTAATATGACTGTTTAAATAGTATACAATCTGTAGCTGCAATTATTTTGGGAAATATCACACTTCACCAAAATTTTATAAAAATGCGTTTTTCCAACATTTTTACTAAATAGAGATAGGTACCTTTTTGCAGGGACCCCTTAAATTGTAATTTTATTACTTTAGCGGAATTTCGCCGAGTCACTTTGAGTAATTACTAGTATTTGACGGAACTCTGAGTCGAAACTAACAGGTATCACTATAATTTATAGCTGTATTTTATGGCTACTTCGCGGGACTCCCGAGTCTGTAATGTAGGGATAACGCATGTTTTTTCGTGTTATAACATCTGCAGAATCCCGAGAGATTGGTTGGTGCCCGAGCCAGTTAGGGCGAGGGTACTGACGTATCCCGAGGGATTCTGCATTATGTTATAACACGAAATAAACATGCGCTAACGCTATTCTAGCATAAAACGCGTAATAACTGACAAATGAATACAATGTCACTCAACGTCATTAAATTTCCACGAAATGCGCGGGAATGTCTGAGTTGTTTTTAGCTCGACTATTCATAGAATAGTACAGCTATTGGACTCGCCCATGCGTCGGCGTCAGCGTCCGCGTCCGCGTCCCGATTGGTTAAGTTTTTGTATGTAAGCTGGTATCTCAGCGACCACTTGTGGGAATGGCTTGAAACTTCACACACTTATTCACTGTGATAAAATGACTTACACTGCACAGGTTCCATAACTATATTTTGCTTTTTTACAAAATTATGTCCCTTTTTTGACTTAGAAATTTTTGGTTAAGGTTTTGTACGTTTGCTGGTATCTCAGTAACCACTTGCGGGAATGGATTGAAACTTCACACACTTATTTACTGTGATAAACTGACTTACATTGCACAGGTTCCATAACTCTATTTGCTTTTTTACAAAATGATGCCCCTTTTTCGACTTAGAAATTTTTGGTTAAGGTTTTGCATGTAAGCTGGTATCTCAGTACTCACTAATGGGAATGGATTGAAACTTCACACACTTGTTCACTGTCATGATATGACATGCAGTGCAAAGGGTCAATAATTCAAGTTCGCATTATACAAAATTATGCCCCTTTTTCGACTTAGGAGTTTTTGGTTAAATTCTTTTATGTAAGCTGGTATCTCAGTACCCACTAATGGGAATGGATTGAAACTTCACACATTTGTCCACTGTCATGAGCTGATAAGCACTATGCAGGTTCCATAACCCTATTTTGCTATTTTACAAAATTATGCCCCTTTTTCTACTTTCGTATTCATTCAATCGACAGGCTGTTGAACAGTCGAGCGTTGCTGTCCTCCGACAGCTCTTGTTTACGTAGATTTCGTTTTGAATTATCCGTTTTGGGGCCGAATGACGTTTACGCTTTGCCACGGAACGCGCATGTATAACAAGAGCTGTCAGTGGACAGCGCTTGACTATTCTCAGTGCTTGATAGTATAATATAAGCAATGAGTAAAACTTTAACATTACAATAAGCATATTCTAAGTCGAAAAGGGTCCATAATTCAGTCAAAATGCTTGATAGAGTTGCCTCCTCCTTTTGACAGACTGGTGTCATGATGGTAAACAAGTATGCAAAATATGAAAGCAATATCTCAATGGACTTTGAAAACATTTGGGATGGTACGCAAACTTTAACATTTATTCTAAGTCGAAAAGGGGCCATAATTCAGTCAAAATGCTTGATAGGGTTGCCTCCTCCTTTTTACAGACTGGGGTCATGATGGTAAACATGTATGCAAAATATGAAAGCAATATCTCAATGGGCTTTGAAAATATTTGGGGTGGTACGCAAACTTTAACATTTATTCTAAGTCGAAAAGGGGCCATAATTCAATCAAAATGCTTGATAGGGTTGCCTCCTCCTTTTTACAGACTGGGGTCATGATGGTAAACATGTATGCAAAATATGAAAGCAATATCGCAATGGACTTTGAAAATATTTGGGGTGGTACGCAAACTTTAACATTTATTCTAAGTCAAAAAGGGGCCATAATTCAGTCAAAATGCTTGATAGAGTTGCCTCCTCCTTTTTACAGACTGGGGTCATGATGGTAAACAAGTATGCAAAATATGAAAGCAATATCTCAATGGACTTTGAAAATATTTGAGGTTGTACGCAAACTTTAACATTTATTCTAAGTCGAAAAGGGGCCATAATTCAGTCAAAATGCTTGATATAGTTGCCTCCTCCTTTTTACAGACTGGGGTCACGATGGTAAACAAGTACGCAAAATATGAAAGCAATATCTCAATGGACTTTGAAAATATTTGGGGTGGTACGCAAACTTTAACATTTGTGTGACGTTCACGCTCACGCTCACGCTGATGCTCACGCCGACGCCGGGGCGAGTAGGATAGCTCCCCTATTCTTCGAATAGTCGAGCTAAAAAAGTGTTATAACAGCACGCGAGCGCGAGAATCTGTTAACACACGTTTTCTCTCCTGTTAAAACACCCCCGAAAAGTGACAAGAACAGCAGTTTTATGCTAGAATAAACAATTAATAGGTCATTTCGAGTGCCGCGAGATGATTTCGCGAAACTTCGAGGTTATATTTCTTTACCTGGGTGGAAGTTTTATGTAATAAGCTTGTTCTTTTTTTTCTTAGACCAGTCAAGTACGAATTTGAAATAGTTTCCGACTGTATGAATTAAATGTAGAACAAGGAGCTGCGTTCAATAAACGCTTGATGCCCCCGGTGGCATCCTTGTCGATACAAAGCAACCTAAGTAGATAACGAGGTCAAGGTCAAACTGAGGTCAGGTGATGTTTGAAGATGAGGAATGGTCACAGGTTACATCTGTATTAGTATCAATTCATTCTTGTAAGCGGTATTAATGCTAGACGAAACGGTCCCATTTAGTTAACCAAGAGATGGCCCATATAAAGCAACCTAAGTCCAAAATGAGGTCAAGGTCAAACTGAGGTCAGGTGATGTTTGAAGATGAGGTATGGTCACAGGTTACATCTGTATTAGTATCAATTCATTCTTGTAAGCGGTATTGATGCTAGACGAAACGGCCCCATTTGGTTAACCAAGAGATGGCCCATATAAAGCAACCTAAGTCCAAAATGAGGTCAAGGTCAAACTGAGGTCAGTTGATGTCTGAAGATGAGGAATGGTCACAGGTTACATCTGCATTAGTATCAAGTCATTCTAGTAAGGGGTATTGATGCTAGACGAAACGGTCCCATTTGGTTAACCTCGTACGGACGGACGACCGGACAGGACGATCACTATATGCCTCCCGCATCAGTAGATGCCGGGGGCATAAAAAGGTCTGTAAAATTGACTAAATTAAAAATTATACAAAATTTGATAAAATTTACAATAACGGCCGTTAAAGCATGATGTTCTTTATATAATGAAGTGATAGGAGAAATGATTATTTTTCATTATTATGTTTTTCATTCTGTATTTATACGTTTTTTGAAAGATTTCATACAGGATAATCAAATATGTGTATGTAGATATACGCTTCAGTTTAACACAAGAACTGAAATTAATACTAACGTATAATAATAAGACAGGCAACATTGCAAATCGTAATTAATAAAATGATCATATTTATACAGTATGCTAATAAAATCGAATCTTTATGTAATAAAACATTATTCTATTAATTCGTGATTTAACATTTTACGGATATAATTACCGTACTTTTTGTAAAACACACATTTTCAAGATACATGAATACATTAAATGAAAAAAGAAAATGAAAGGACACCACAGTCGAAATACCATAATAAATGTTCTCAATCATTTTTAGTTTCCGCCCATTTGATGTTTTCAATTATGAAATTTAGAGCTAATATACCTTTAAATACAAGAATTTGTAACAGAGTTACCAACGCCCCCCGCCTAGGGACATTTTTCACAAAACATACTGCATGCCAATACAACATATTCTATGTAATAGGGCAACATGCTAACAATGTACACAAGTCATAACTATATATCATATACCCTGTAAACATGAAGTCATTGGGCCAACGACGGAAAACCGTCAAAGGATAATCGTTGTTGGGCCACTGTTGGCCCAACAATGATTAATAAGTATTGTAAATACAGCTGTTGGGCCAACGTTGAACCAACTTTAAATTTCAGTCACAGATATCTCTGCATTGGCCCGATATTGATTTTTAGGGAAAGACTTATACAGAGAAAACATCGTTGGCCCAACGTTGGGCCAACGTTGGTCCATTAGAAGTAATAATATAATAATTGTATATTTTACAGGTTACTGTTTTATCACAAGCCCCCACAGGTATACACAGGTTGTGTAGCTGTAACATACAATATTTAATTAATTATTAAACACTTTTCTGCACCAATTCGTAATCAGTTAAATTTGGGCTAATTGAACTAAAAACTTATCTGCAGCCGTAATGATATTTTGAACTATTTCAAATCTACTACCTTGAAAAAATTGTGAAAAAAGTATTGAAAAAAACCCTTACTAACTCTTTAACAAATATCTAATTTTATACAATCATAAAATGTTTACAATAAATCTGTTGAATATTCCAGAGCATGAACTCTCGTTAACCCGAGTTATGTAAGAAATCCCAGAAAATGTTGTTAATTTTACTCTCTAGGCCAGATTTCTAGCTTTTTAGACATGTGAAGTAAAGGAAACTATTATACATGTGATAGGTCTAGGTTTAACAAAAACCCGGTCTTCCAGCTATAAACTGTAAGTAGAAGTTTTTTTAAAAAATATTTTTTGATAAAGTGATGGAATCTTATACAGAATTTCTTTTTATGTCCTGTATGCATGTTATATCCATATGACTTGAACATATGTTAAATCTTAATAGCTGGCGGATGGTATTTGTGTTGAGTATTAAATTCTGTAAATAAAATAACTCATTTTCTTGTTAATTCTAACATATTTTTCTCGGTTAAATACAGACAAAAATTAATTTCATACATTAGTTATTGTTATCAATTTGACGTAGATGGTTTAATCAACATTATGATTTTTGTTTTTTACAGGGTGCTGTTCAAGTGAGTAATAATGGAGTGCCTAGCACTGTGGTGCACAGGAAAAAATAAAAATATAAAAAGCTGCAACTTCAGTGAGAAAAGAAAACAAACAAATAGAACTTGGATATATAATTGGTTAATATACAGACAGTAATTCACTTTAGTAGGATTTAATTAGTGACTGCAATAAGAAAAATATTTAGATTTATAAAAGACTGGAAACAATATTTTACATGTTGTAGTGTTGAAATATTCTGTTATATTTCTTCAGGAAAATTGCAAACAAACTTTAAATAAATGTTAGATTTCTTTTTGTTAAATGTTAACAAAATCACAACTATCTGAAAATAAAACATGTGTTAAACAATGCTAGTTTTAGTCTTTTTTCAATTTCGTAATCGTTGGGATAGCGTTGGCATCCATCTTTGGCCAACAAAGAAACAGAATTGGCCCAACGTTGGACCAACCGTGATAGACGAAAAAGTGCTGTTGGCCCAATGGAGGGCCAGTGATGAGTGTAGGATATCAGTTGTTGGCCCAATGGAGGGCCAACGATGAGTGTAGGATATCAGTTGTTGGCCCAATGGAGGCCCAACGATGAGTGTAGGATACCAGTCGTTGGGCCAACGGTGTACCAACCGTTGGGCCAACGTTGCGCCAATTAGCAAAATGGCGTTGGGCCAACGTCGGAAATCTTCGTTGGGCCAACGAAGAGTCTGCCGTTGGCCCAACGTTGGGCCAACGCATGTCTGCTATCTGGGTAATTCATGAAGACATTATAAAGTTTGAAAATGTCTGTAAATCTATTATTTGTAAATGCTTTCAAATGCTAATATCTGTATTTTAAAGATATGATATAATTTTTAAATTGATAAGGAAAAATAGATAAAAATATATTGAAATAATTTATCATATTAAAGGGAGGTAATTAATAAACAAATGAAATGCATGACATTTTTAAGGTACTAAAATATCTTGATTTAAATGATGCAGTGCTGAACTAACCTAATGTGTTGAACCATAGTAATGCTGCATTAACCTATTTATACCATTAATTTATAACTTGTGCCTGGGTTTGCATTCCACAAGTCTACTATTGTTAATAGCAAAGGGGTCCGGCACATGAGTGGATTAAGTTTAATGGCTTATTTTTCATACCGAACAATACACAGAGCGAGTGCGAAGTCTAACAACATCGCGTAACAACATATCAAGCTATACGCAGTCAGTAAAGACAACATTCTAGACCTTCCGCGGACAAAGCAACCATTGCAATACAAATGGTGAATAAAAACAATAATCTAACCGGCAAAGTTCAATTCCTGTAAAGCCAAGGTTGTCTCCAACACTTTATTATTTTTATTTGATCAAAGTAGCTGTCAAATTATAAATCACGCGACTCTGGAAAAACCCGTAATATAATTAAGTCGCCAATTGGTCAGGTAAAAATAGTGAGCCAATCAGAGCGCGTATGTGCAAACATATGACATACGAAGCAAAATGGTAGCGGTTAGATATTTTAGAAAGAAAAAAGTCTGAAACAAGAATTATGGCCGATGTTGGTGCTATGTAAATACAACTTTGGCGGTTAGTTTGTAGTTTTTAGTTAAAACTCATATTGCAATGGTTGTTTTTTTATTCGCGAATGGTCCAGAACGTTGATTTTACTGACTGCTTATATCTTTATTCGTTGTTACGCGATGTTGTTAGACTTCGGATTCGCTGTTAGTATTGTTCGGTACGATGTCGAATTGTCGAAAAACAGATAAATATATGAAAATATGTTGAGGTAATTTTAAAAGTTGATTCATTTGAATAACTGAATGCAATGTTTGAATGGGAAAATAGCTGATATTTTTTTTTCCTGGCAATGTAAAGAAAGTAGTTGAAAACATAGCTTCTGCGGGGTAAAAACCATTGTCTAGGGAGTAGTTATATTAGTATGATTGTTTACATAATTATGGCTCTAGGACTCAAAAATAAGCCATTAAACTTAATCCACTCATGTGCCGGACCCCTTTGGTTAATAGTTTTTTATATCTACCAAATACCAATCATCTTACTTAAAAAATAGTTTCATTTTTAAAATAGTCGGAAAACTGATATAAAAACACATGTATTGTACTTTATCATACAAGAGGACCATGATGGTCCTGAATCGCTCACCTCTTCCCACATGACCCAGTTTTGAGTATGACGTCGTTTTTTCTATTATTTGACATAGTGACCTAGTTTTTGAGCTCATGTGACCCAGTTTTGAACTTGACCTAGATATTATCAAGATAAAAATTCTAACCAATTTTCATGAAGATCCATTGAAAAATATGGTCTCTAGAGAGGTCACAAGGTTTTTCTATTATTTGACCTATTGACCTAGTTTTCGAAGGTACGTGACCCTGTTTATTAGATATCATCAAAGTGAACATTCTCACTAATTTTCATGAAGATCTCATGAAAAATATGGCCTCTAGAGAGGTCACAAGGTTCTTCTATTTTTATACCTACTGGCCTAGTTTTTGACCGCACGTGACCCAGTTTCGAAACTGACCTAGATATCATCAAGGTGAACATTCAGATCAAATTTCATGAAGATCCATTGAAAAATATGGCCTCTAGAGAGGTCAAAAGACTTTTTCTAATTTTAGACCTACTGACCTAGTTTTTGAACGCAGTTGACCCAGTTTCAAACCTGACCTAGATATCATCAAGATGAACATTCAGACCAACTTTCATACAGATCCCATGAAAAGTATGGCCTCTAGAGAGGTCACAAGGTTTTTTTTATTATTTGACCTACTGACCTAGTTTTTTAAGGCTCGTGACCCAGTTTCAAACTTGACCTAGATATCATCAAGGTGAACATTCTGACCAATTTGTATGGAGATCCATTCATAAGTATGGCCTCTAGAGAGGTCACAAGGTTTTTCTATTTTTAGACCTACTGACCTAGTTTTTGAGGGCACATGACCCTGTTTCGAACTTACCTAGATATCATCAAGATGAACATTCAGACCAACTTTCATACAGATCCCATGAAAAATATGGCCTTTAGAGAGGTCACAAGGTTTTTCTATTATTTGACCTACTGACCTAGTTTTTGATGGCACGTGACCCACTTTCGAACTTGACCTAGATATCATCAAGATGAACATTCAGACCAACTTTCATACAGATCCCATGAAAAATATGGCCTCTAGAGAGGTCACAAGGTTTTTCTGTTATTTGACCTACTGACCTAGTTTTTGATGGCACGTGACCCACTTTCAAACTTGACCTAGATATCATCAAGGTGAACATTCTGACCAATTTTCATGAAGATCTCATGAAATATATGGCCTCTAGAGAGGTCACAAGGTTTTTCTATTTTTAGACCTACTGACCTAGTTTTTGACCGCACGTGACCCAGTTTCGAACTTGACCTAGATATCATCAAGATGAACATTCAGACCAACTTTCATACAGATCCCATGAAAAATATTGCCTCTAGAGAGGTCACAAGGTTTTTCTATTATTTGACCTACTGACCTAGTTTTTGCTGGCACGTGACCCAGTTTCGAACCTGACCTAGATATCATCAAGGTAAACATTCTGACCAATTTTCATGAAGATCTTGTGAAATATATGGCCTCTAGAGAGGTCACAAGGTTTTTCTATTTTTAGACCTACTGACCTAGTTTTTGAAGGCACGTGACCCAGTTTCAAACTTGACCTAGATATCATCAAGGTGAACGTTCTGACCAATTTTCATGAAGATCTTATGAAATATATGACCTCTAGAGAGGTCACAAGGTTTTTCTATTTTTAGACCTACTGACCTAGTTTTTGATGGCACGTGACCCAGTTTCGAACTTGACCTAGATATCATCAAGATGAACATTCTGACCAATTTTCATAAAGATCCCACGAAAAATGTGACCTCTAGAGTGGTCACAAGCAAAAGTTTACGGACGCACGGACGACGGACGCTGCGTGATCACAAAAGCTCACCTTGTCACTATGTGACAGGTGAGCTAATAAAAGGGAGGTAATATCATGTACAAAAAAGTTAACTTTTGGTGCATGTGACCTTGACCTTTGCACATGACACATTCTCTTGTAATGGTGAATATTTATGCCAAGTTATTTGAATATACATCAATGCATAAAAAAGTTACAGACAAGACAAGAAAAAAAAACCCAAAAATCTCCAAAGGTGACCTTGACCTTGCGCCTGACATATCAACGCATTATAGGGAACATTTGTACCAAGCAATTTTAAAATCCCTTGATGAATGGCTGAATAATTGACTGGACAAGAAACAGACCAGGTTAACCTTTAACCTCTTAGTGTGACCTTGACCTTAGAGCTAGGTGTCTGGGTCTAAAGCATGACACGTCGTCTCATTATGGGGAACATTTATGCAAAGTATTTTCAAAATCTCTTGATGGATGGCAGAGTTATTCACCGGGCACAAAACAGACCCTGTTAATCCGTTGACCTCTAAGTGTGACCTTGACCTTGGAGCTAGGGGTTTGGTCTTACGCACGACACATCATCTCCTTAAGGAGAAAATTTATGCCAAGTTATTTTAAAATCTCTTCATGGATAGCAGAGTTATGGACCGGACACGAAGTGTGACGGACGGGCGGAAGAACGAAGTCTATTTCTATGTTCCCCTTTTTTCTTCGAAAAAGGCGGGGGACAAAAATGAAATACATAGAAGTCGTTAGGTAATTGCGTTTTTAAATTATCCTAAGGTAAGTAAAGATAATAAAATCCCAATGATTAGTAACATTTCACACTTTTATGACATCTCTAAACGCGGTTTATAGGTAATTTTTGTGGTAAGAATAATAAGAGAAAAAAACGATGCCACATCCACAAATTCATAAAACATTATAAGCGAATAAAAAATTCAGGTTTTTTTCGGATTTATCTTAATGTAAGATAAAATGTATCATAATATTATTCATCACATAAATTGTTTGTTTTGTTTGTTTGTTTGGGTTTAACGCAGTTTTTCATGAATCAAAGGTAGACGACGAATGATTTGAGACACGTCTTTGATGAAATCACCCCGCCCGGTTTATTTATTTATTTGGGTTTTACGGCGCACCAACACAGTATAGGTTATATGGCGCCAAACAGGACTACAAATCACCCCGCCCGGGGATCGAACTCACAACTCCCGCAATCCGTAGATCTGCGCTTTCCCTATTGAGCTAAGCGGGCGGGCTAACATTAAATACACTGTGGGTTTTTTTTCTTTATCATTACATTTTTTTGTGTGTGCTCCGAGTTACGTGAAATATGTCCTGGAAGTTATTCGAAATCCCTATAAAATCGCTAATCATAATTATATATCCGTTTCTGAGTCACTCGAAAAATTCCGTCAAGTGCCTCGGCAACAGAAGAAATCAATACAGCTGTGTATTCCGCCGATTGGATTTTCTCTCGAGTCACTACAAAGATTTCCTCCGAGTGACTTCACAAAAATCATCGGAGTCGGACAGCGAAATTCCTTGACGGAAAATGGCCAAGTCGAAGAAACTTCGAGTCAGCCGGAGCCTTAGTACTCGTTTTGGTCATCCTCCGAGGATCGAGCAGAAAGGGTTTTCAGCTTGGGCTGATCTGTAGGTGAAAAGTCGATACTGACATATGTTAACTTTACAAAAATATTTCCGCCTTTTCTAAAAATGAAAACTTTATGTGTACATAAAGTTTGAGTCATTTTGAAAACAAGGTGAGACCGTGAAACTAACAGGCATCATTGCTTGATTTTGTTGAAAATCGATTCAATGACATCATCAACAAAGTATTTGACAATTAATAAATCTAAGTAATTCTAAAGAATTTGACATGATATCAGTGATTGTGTCTATGTATATAGTATAGTAACAAAAAAAAGTCCCATAACTCTGCAAATTTTTTTTTCTAAAAGAACCTAACATGCCCCATGCACAACTACTGTTGATACTGATCACTTGTGTGAAGTTTCATTAAATTGTGTCAAGGGGATAGATTGTGTCTATGTATATAGTATAGTAACAAAAAAACAAAGTCCCATAACTCTGCAATTTTTTTTTCTAAACGAACCTAACATGCCCCAGGCACAACTACTGTTGGTACTGATCACTTGTGTGAAGTTTCATTAAATTCTGTCAAGGGGATAAAGAGAAATGGTGCGCACAAGATTGCGTCTACGGACAGACAGACAGACAACCTGAAACCAGTATACCCACCCCCCCCCCCTTACAACTTTGTTGTCGGGGGGTACAAACAGAAAAAGTGGAAACTCCACAGGTCGCTCAACACAACAAAAACGAAAATGTTACAGGCTCGGTTTGATTGAGCCTGTTCATGGACGGTAGTGGAAATGCATGCTGACGTCCACGCCCTCTAACTCCGCCTAGTGGTTCAAAGGATATCTAGATATAGTACTGAATATCACTCAATGGCACAAATAATAATCATACATGCACCTGTAATACAGCAGTGTGATCAAGTACAAATATCACTATATCTAAATTTCAGTTTAAATAGTGGATATATATTAATTTTATTACATTTGAATTATTATCTGATGCCATTCAATATGCATGTATTCCACAACTTTCAAACAGTCAGGCAAGTCCTTCTTACAATAATCCAATTTTTTTTGACAATGAAATATTTATCAATGACTTGATACGTAGGACTTTCAGCTACATGGAAATTAAATAATAAATTTCAGAAAACCTTAAAAGACATGGGTACTAGAAATAAATTATTTGTCCGAAGAAAATATAATTCCGACATACAAAATAAATATTACCTTAACAACGTTGTATATCCGTTTCATTGATATTTTGATGATACCGTAAATGAAGAAATGAATGCATTTGTTCTTATAAATGATTAAAAACTCTTTAATATTACGCTTTGTCTTAAATTTTATATACAAACATTCAATGTTAGCTTTTTTGTTTTCATAATTCAAAACTTTAGGTATTATCTCTAGGATTTCGCAGACAATTTTTGTGACAGACAGACTGACAAATTGACAGCATTAAATCAATATAACTCCCCCACTACATGCGGGAGACATTATAAAACTGTTTTTGTAACTTAAAGGTAGTTTCTTCCTCATAGACAAGGATGATCTTATAATTTTGAGAAAGGAGACAACACACTAGAACAAAATAACCCTTTTCCATCAAAGCATGAAAACTACAATAAATACAGTAAGAATATGTTTATTTTGTAGTGTTGAGTAGCAATACAATATTCAACAGGCAAATTCGATGAATTGGTATCCCCCGCCGAAAGGGTTTGAGTAGTTATATATATAGCGTTTTTGGCATTTTAACCCCCCCCCCCCCCCCTGACCCCTTGACCCTATTCTATAAGTGGACTTTAACCTTACCCTAAACTTAAAATACTAACTTGATACCCTTGATACCCTGAAAATCTTTTAAATCTTTAGTTAAACCGAATGAAAACCTTTGGTTTAACCAAAAAAAAGATTTAGTCTTTGATTCGGACTGACCAATGCCGGACAATTTAAAATCCACAGGTTTCAAACCCAGTAAAAACCAACTAAAAAGTTTTAAATACATATGATATAGATGAGTTTACAGAATAAAATATATTGTTTGAAAGAAAGAAGATTTACTGATAATATTAAATCCTCATTATGTTACAACAAAAAACGGAGAGAAAAATGATAAAGGCTACTTGTTCATCTTGTGGAAAATAAAATCAAAGTTTGTTAAAGTACAGGGGGTAATTTAGATATTCACAAGCAATGTTACCTTTATTACCTAAAAAAGGTTTAACACTTCCAGGATATAATTATTGTGGGCCAGGAAATCCCCTAGATAATGGACCCCTGTCAATGAACTGGATTGCAGTATGTATGGACCATGATTTTTGCTATGACAGTGGTGTAAAAAAGGGTACATGTGATAAGCAAATGCTTTCAATTTAAATAAAACTAAATCAAAAACATTTGGAGAAAAGATTGCAAAACATTTAGTTGTAAAACCAGCTATCAAAACGAAATACACACTTGGTCTCGGACAAAAATCAAAAAACGGGAAAGGGGGGTAGAGTATACCCCCGGAATTCACATGGAGCGATGAATTAGCAGAAGAATTACACAAAACCAATTAAAGAAAATTTATGAAACGAAGAGTGATTGTTAATGATATTGATGATACTTGGTCAGCTGATTTAGTTGACATGCAAGCTTTTTCAAATATAATAAAGGAGTAAAGTACTTGTTAACCGTTATTGATATATTTAGTAAATATGCTTGGGTTATTCCATTAAAGAATAAAAAACTGGAGAATCTGTTACTGAAGCATTTGAAAAAATAATATTAGAAGGACGATTACCAGTAAATTTATGGGTAGATGAAGGAAAAGAATTTTATAATAAAAAATTTGAATCATTTTTGAATAAAAATAAGATTAATATGTACCATACATTTAATGAAGGAAAGGCTGTAGTAATAGAAAGATTTAATAGAACTTTAAAAAGAATAATGTGGAAATATTTTACAGCAAATAATACTTATACTTATTTAGATAAGTTGCAGGATATGGTTGAAAAATTTATAACAAAACAAAACATTCTAGTATAAAAATGACACCAACTGAAGCTAGTAAAAAACTTAAATAAAGGTACTGTTTACTTTAATTTATATGGTGATTTAAAAATACCAAAAAGTAAAACAAATTTAAAATTGGTGATCGAGTTCGTTTAAGCAAACTTAAAAGACATTTTGAAAAAGGATATACACCAAACTGGACAGAGGAAATATTTATAATTTATAAAATTAATAATACAAATCCCAGAACATACACTATTAAAGATTTAAATGATGAAATAATTCAAGGTTCATTTTATGAACAGAACTTTTACTACTACACAAGAAGTTTTTAGAATAGAAAAAGTTATTAGACGAGACTATAAGGAAAAAAAGCTTTAGTAAAATGGAAAGGTTACAATGAAAATTTAATAGTTGGGTTCCGTTTAGCGATCTTGAACAAATTTAATTTAGAAAATAAAAAGTTTAATTATATAAATGAGTAATTAAAAATCTTTATTTCTAATAATAATGGAATAGAAACAATAGATCAATTAATTATTCACTTAACTAAACTAGCTGCTGCTTACAGAAAAAGTTATAAGTTTTGCGGAAGAGTAAGTACTGGATTATATATTACAGCAGGTATTTTTGGTTGTTCAGCTGCATTAGTACTTGTTCCAGCTATTCCTATATTTGTAGCAGTTGCTGGCGCTGTTCCATCAGTAATTACCATATTTACTAACAGACTAAAACTTGACGACAAGAAATTTATTTTAAAAGCACATCATCACAAAATAAAACAACTAATAACAAAAGCACGGATTGGAAAAGTAAATAAAGAAGAAGAGAAACAAGTTATTCAGGATATTTTTACAATACTATAAGAAATGCAGAAAGAAAACAAATATTCAATGCCTTTTGAAACGTATATGAAGGAATTTAAACTTAACGGATATAAAAGTAAAAAAGAAGAAGAGCTGTATTAAATTTACGTGTGTTTTTAGAGATTTTTTTCTATAAGTATATTATATATAGATGGTTAATAGAAAGGTAGATAGAATGATTATGCCAAAATTATCTAGCACTTTAGGAGAAATAATGAATCCAGACAAAAATTCATATAAAAAAGTTCTTAAAAGAGAAATGTTATTAAATCAAAACTTGATCAAATAGTTAGCGATGAATATAAAAAATCACGTTATTGATAAATTACAAAATGTTATAGATCCTTATCTTCGTAAAGAAACTTTATTTGAATGGGACTGTGGTTGTCTATTAACTGAAGAAGAAAATGCTGTACCTCGGTACTAAAACCTCTAGTTTTAAAAAGTTATGTGATTGTCCCAGACCAAATAATATTCGAAACAATCCTAAAAAAGTTATTGCAACCGATTGTGACACTAATGAAGAAAAAACATATAAAAGCACTTATGCAGCATCCAAAGACCTTAATATTAATTCAGGGTTAATAACAATGTGCTGCAAAGGAAAAAACCAAGTTAAAAGTGGAATATCAAAAACCAGCGGAAAAAGATATAAATTTAAATATTTTAATTTTTTTAAAGATAATTTAAAACTTTATTATTTTATTATTTTTTAATTATTTTTTAATCCTTTTTTCCTTAGTGATTTTTTTCTAAATATAATATATAGATGGAAATCGAGAGATCTTCAAAACAATATTATAAGAAATTTGAAATTAAAATTACATATAGACAAGATCCAAAGAATCAATTATATTTAACTATAAACGACTCTTATGAAATACTTAAATCTGAACTTAAACTTTAAAAGGTATAAAAATAAACGTTGTTTTAAAATAAACTTTTGCAAAAATGGATAAAACTGATACAATATATAAATCAGCTTATTTTCAATCAAAGGCTTTAGAAATTATTAACACAAACGAAATAAAAAAAACTTTACATCAAGCTTTTGATGAAATAATAAATAGAATTGGTAATTGGATTTCTGAAGGAAGTGGCTGGAGAATAGAGTCAGTTGATGCTCATTATATAAATAGATATAAGTATAGCCCATTGGCTGCTTCAAGTAATTTAGAATTACCAAAACCATTACAACATCCAATGAAAGGATTAATAAATATAAAGAATGATGATAACGAATGTTTTAGATGGTGTCATTTAGCTTACAAATTTCCTGTTGAAAAAAATCCTCAAAATATTTCAAAATATAAAAAACATATAAACGATCTTGATTATACTGGAATTAAATTTCCTGTTACATTAAATCAAATACCTAAAATTGAAGTTTTAAATGAAATATCATTTAATATATTTGGTTATGAAGAAAATAGTATTTATCCATTGTACATATCAAATATTCAATACGAAGAACACTGTGACATGTTGCTAATTACTAATGATAAAATAACTGATGATGACTGTAAGCCCTCAAGAACTGTAGTCCAACATTATGTTTGGATAAAAGACTTTAATAGATTAATGTTTCAAAAAACAAAATATCAACATAAAAAACACTTCTGTAAAAGCTGTCTGCAACATTTTTCTCAAGAAAGAATATTAAATGAACATATTCCAAATTGTTTAGCTATTAATGGTATCCAAGGTGTTAAATGCCAAAAGAGGGAAGTAAAGTACAATTTAAAATTATCATAAAGGTTTAGCAGTACTTTTGTAATTTATGCTGATTTTGAATCAATAACTAAAAAAGTTTTAAACTGCTTTACCATCAACTGAATCTTCATTTACTGAACCATATCAAAATCATATAGATTGTGGTTACGGTTATAAAGTTGTTTGTTGTTATGACGATAAATATACTAAACCAACCCAGATTTATAGAGGTCCTAATGCAGTTTATAAGTTTTGAAAAAATGCTTGAGGAAGAGGAATATTCTAAAGAAATATTTAAAGACATTTCAACAAAGAACTAAGAATGTCTAAAAAAGATGAATTGAATTTAAAAAACAAAAAGTTTTGTCATATTTGTGAAAAAAGAATATATAGAAGATTCAATCAAAGTACGTGATCACTGTCATATAACAGGAAAATTCAGAGGAAGTGCTCACTCAGAATGTAATATTATTTTAAACTAACACATAAAATTCCTGTTATTTTTCATAATTTAAGAGGTTATGACGGTCATTTTATTATGCAACAAATAGGGAAATTTAAAAAAGAAATTAATGTTATTCCTAACAATATGGAAAGATATATGGCATTTATGATTTCTGACTTGGTCTTTATTGATTCATTTCAGTTTATGTCTCAATCATTGGATAACCTAGTAAAAAATATTCCAGAATTTAAATACTTATCTCAAGAATTTGATTACATAGAATTATTAAAGACAAAAGGTGTTTATCCATATGATTACATGGATTCATTTAAAAAATTCAAAGAAACAAAATTACCTTCTAAAGAAGAGTTTTATTCAATTTTAAATGAAACACACATATCTGACAACGAATATGAACATGCTAAAAATGTTTGGAATAAATTTAAAATTAAAACAATGGGAGAATATCATGATCTATATTTAAAAACTGACGTATTACTTTTAGCTGACGTATTTGAAAATTTTAGAAAAATATGTTTAGAGTACTACAAATTAGATCCTTGTCATTATTTTAGTAGCCCTGGTTTAGCTTGGGATGCAATGTTAAAAATGACTGGAATTAAGTTAGATTTAATAACTGATATTGATATGTATCTTTTTATTGAAAAGGGACTGAGAGGAGGAATAAGTTATATTTCAAACAGATACAGTAAAGCAAACAATAAATATATGAAAGATTATAATCCTAAATTAGAATCTAAATACATTATGTACCTTGACGCCAATAACCTTTACGGTTGGGCTATGTGTCAACCTTTACCCTCTGGAAACTTTAAATTTATATCGAAAAAACAAATTTAAGAAATTAATTGCAAAAGGTTAAAACTAACTTTATAGTTGAATGTGATCTTGAATATCCAAAAGAATTACATAAAACCCACAATGATTATCCTTTAGCTCCTGAAAAAATTATTATACCAGATCAATGGCTTTCCAATTATAGTAAAAAATATTAAAACAGAATTTGAAATAGGAAAAAAGTATGTAAAAAAGTTAGTTCCAAACTTTAATGAAAAAAACAAAATTATGTAGTTCATTATAAAATCTTGAACTATATACACAATTAGGGTTAAAAGTAACAAAAATACATAAAATATTAACTTTTGACGAAATGTCCTTGGTTAAAAAAGTATATTGATTTTAATACTCAAAAAAGATTAAGCAAAAAATTCATTTGAAAAGGACTTTTTTAAGTTAATGAACAACTCTGTATTTGGTAAGACGATGGAGAATTTACGCAAGGGGTTAATATTAAATTAAACACATGATGAAAATATTTTATTAAAATATATAGCCAAAACCTTCATTTGTTAGTTCAACGATGTTTAACAAGAATTTGTTTGGTATTCATAGAATAAAAGAAAGTTTGTTATTAAACAGACCTTGTTATGTTGGAATGTGCATTCTAGATTTATCAAAATATTTAATGTATGATTTTCATTATAATTATATTAAGGAAAAGTACGAGAGTAATTGTAAATTATTGTTTACTGACACTGATTCATTATGCTATGAAATAAAAACCAAAGATGCATATGAGGATTTTTATAAGGACAAAGATTTATTTGATAATAGTGATTATAACCAAAATCAGATTTTATTTTGATAATAATTAAAAAAGTAATTGGAAAATTTAAAGATGAAGCTGCCGGCATTCCATTGTTGAATTTGTCGGATTAAGAAGTAAAATGTATTCTTATTTATTAGAAAATGAAGTTAATGTTAAAAAATGTAAAGGAATTAAAAAACTTGTTGTTAAGAAAACAATAGTTCATAAAAATTATAAAGATACTTTGTTTAATTCAACCCAAAGTAATCACACTTTTAAAGTTATTCGTTCTGATAAACACAATCTTTCCAGTTATGTTATAAATAAAACATCTTTATCATGTTATGATGATAAAAGATATATTCTTGATAATGGTATTGATACATTAGCTTATTCTTAAATTAAAACTTAAATTAAAACTTAAATTATAGAACCATAAATGTTAACTGAATATTCATAACGTTTAAGAATTAATATAAATAACATCATTTATTTTAAATTCATTTGCATAATTAATAGAAATAGATCATTTTTTCTTTATTTTTTGCATTGTAACTTTGAAGAATTACATTTTCTTTATTTTTTATTGTAATTTAGTTCTCCTTTATCTAATTTAATTGCATCAACAAGATAATTAAGATGCAATTAAAATTAATTCTTACATTATTACCATTTTGAACTAAACCAGGACTAGCATTTTACAGTTTTCCATTGAAATAATCCTACCATCGGTATCTTGGTTATAACATGTTAAAACAATGGAGGTTTTCTTATTAATTGTCTTTCTATTTTATTTACTTTTTCATTTATATTATTAAATATTCCCATTATATTAATTATTCCAGTTAAATAAATGTCCTTGGTTAAAATAATTTATAATAGTTTGTTCATTTACTCTTTGATTATTAATTTTTAGTATTTTATACAATAAATCATACAACGGTACTTTATCTTGTAACATTTTAATGAAAAATAAACAATAATATCCGCAAAGCATACTTGTTTTGTCTTGATATTGAACATTGTTGTATTTTACATTTGGTATATACTTAATTACTTCTTTTGGTGGAGGAAGTCCAAATGGGTCAAAGTACAAAGTATTAAAGTAACAAACCCAATGTGTTCCAGGACCAACAGAGTCGTCCAAATTTATAATTCCACACTCGTCCTTTTCTTTTAATTTTAGTAAATTATTTCTACTAAATACACCCCTAAAGTTTTTAATTTTTAATTGTTTTACCCATTGTTCAATTTCAAAGTTAGATATTGGTTTGTTTATAAATTTTATTTTCTTTTTACTAAATTTTATTTTCTTTTTATTAAATTTTATTTTTTTTTACTATAGGAATTCGTCTGTAAGGTCTCCGTTGTGAATCAATCTGTATACCCTGGCCATGTCCCTTACCACTTAACAAAGATGTAATCAAAGGTATTCCTAGACTAGCAGCCAACATACCTAAAAAGCCACCGTCTTGTTTTTGTTTTTGTGTTAATTTAATCACTCCAGGATTCCTACTAATTGCTTTCTTTGATTAGGTGTAAGATATGGTGATATCATATTTCTCTTATCATTAGCTACTGAAATCATTCCATTTCAAGTTTTTTACTACCACCAGTACTGGCTAGTCCAGAAGGGCTCCAATGCCTAAGGGGCTAATATTTTTGGAGCTATTTTTGCTGCCATTGGAAGAATGTTTTTCCTAACAAACCAGCTAAGCTCCTAAAATCACCATTTTGACCTTGACTGGGACATTTGGCTTTTTGAAATTGTAATTTCTAATCCCTTATTATTTGCAACAGCTTTTTAAATTTGATTTAATTTGTGTTTTTGTTAATAGTAAAGGGAAGTTTCCATGTAATTGTTCATGTTTTAATCTAAAAGTATGTGGAATTTTGTTGCTGTAGGCTTGGGCTAAATTTTTCTTTTGTCCATCTGTAAGGTTAACTTTATATTCAATATAATTTGATGTCATTATATATAATTTATATTTATTTTATTTAATTTATATTTATTTCATTTAAACAACAAGTTCATTTAAACAACAACAAGTTCAATTAAACAATGACAAGTTCATTTCCAATAGTATTTATTTCAACTGTTTCTTCATACAATACAATTGCGTAAACACGAATATTAGCTGCTGGTGGAATATTTAATTTAGCTGTTAATGTAATATGCTTAGGATTCTTCTGTTATTACTTCCTTTTTATATTCCAAGTTAAATGAATAAATCAAACAATTTTTTAAAATTAAATCTATTTAGCAGACTTCCAGTAGTCTTATTATTTTGTTTATAATATATAATTAATTACATATCATATATTCTTGATATACTTGTGTATTCTGTTTCTGGATAAAAAACACCATTACCAACTTCAAGACGACAGGAGCTCAAAGTGCAATTTTCATTTGCTGCATTAACTTTAAATGTATCTAATAAATGTGGGTTATGTTCTTGTGAATTACTTTTATCAGGTCGTTGTAAATAAACAAATACATGTTGTGGTTTTGTTACACCAGCTGTTATTCTAAAGGTTATATTAGTTTGTTGTGTATCAGTTGATTGTGTTATCATTTCCCGAAGGTATGACCATCTTGCTTTTGTAAATCTTTCAGTAGCAATTAGATCAAACCCAAATTCATTGAAAACCAAACGTGGAACCCATAGAATTAATTTTGTTACAATTACCCTACCTGGATCAGCAGCATTAGCTCTAAAAATTAATTCATCATCATCTGTCAGCTGCAATGTTATTTGAATTTGATTGGAGGTATAATATTAGTTTCTAAACCTGAAAAAATGAATAATTATTTAGTGGAATTTTAGCATTTACCTCTTTATTACCTGGATTAATTCCTGTCTTAATTTAAACCTGAATTATCATCAGTAGCAGCAGTATGCAGTAGTATCTAAATAGATAAATTCATTTGTTCCAGTTGATTTTGCATAATCTTCAGATAGTTCAACCAAACTCTTTACATTTATTACTTTGTATAAATTATTACAATCATAAACAATTTTTCCATTTTGTTTAACCACTAACTGATCAATTAATGAAGCTGCATTATTAATTAGAGCGATTTGGGCTCCATTATACTCAGCACCATCAGCAAGCTTATTTACTTTAAAACTTACTTCAAAATAACCATTTAAACCAATCAAATATGAACTTCTATCATTAATTGTAAATGTGATATCCGTTTTTTTGTTGCTTAACATTATTTCCCAAGACAGATATTAAAGCTGTATCTAATTGAATAGGAGTTAATTCATATCTTTCACAATATTGTTTTGTTCTAAACTGTATATATTATATATTATTTTATTTTTTTATTTTAGTTTTTATTTTAGTTTTTATAAATTAATCTGTTAATACGTTTTTGTCGAGCTGAAGTTCCAGATCCTGACATAATCTATTTAATCTTATATTCAATATCCTCCTCATTATTATTTTTATTATTTTTATTATTATTTTTATTATTTTACTATTATTCTTTTCTTGTAATTCCTTGGCAATTAATTACCAACTGCCGGAGCAGGTTTCTTTTTAAGTTTTTCAACAATTTTATCAGCAGCTTAATTTCCAACTTCTGTTCCAACCTTTTTTGTTCCACTTTCAAGTGCTGCTTTTCCTGCTGTTTCCAAAGCTTTTTTTCCAGCTGTGCTAATTGAAGATGCAACTCCGCTTGAAAACAATTTCGTTAAAGTGTCAAAGATACCTGTACCGTGTATGATTTCTTCTCCCGTGTGAGCATCAACATAAATAAATATTCCTTTATTTTTGTCATAAACTTTTTTGTACATTATATAAAACTAAAATTTTATAATTTCATAATTAAAGTTTTAAAACTTTAGTTTTAATTAATTTCTTTTAAAATTAGTGTAAAACTTGTTTCAACTTCATTAAAATTAATTATTTCTACCAAATACATCTGTAATATATTATTCTAATTGAATTTATAATATATTTATTTAATTTCAGAATATCCAACTCTTTGTGGTTCTTTTGTAAATGGATAAGCTCTTGTTAAATCTGCAGTACTTTAAAGCATAGATAATATCACTGAAATTACCATCAACAAGTGAATTATCAATAAGATCACAATGAATGTAAATTGTATCCACAGAATTAGTTATATTTGGTGTTGTAGTTCCCCATTCGGTATTTCTCAATGCTTTTTTCTCAAATCCAAGCAATGTATGAAAATTTGACATTCTTAAATCCAACATAAAATTATCTGTAATTGAAATCAAAATCTTAAAACTACTTAAATCAAATTCCAAACTTATTGGAGCAATTTCTGATTTATTAAATTCAAAATCATCATTACTTATTAATGTTTCCCTAATATATTATTAATATCTGTGTAACTGTAAGAACCGTTTGTAAATATGATATCTTTCCATTCTTTACCATTATTGTAACGAATTCTTTTATTGTCGTATTCATCACTAATTATTATGCCAAGAATAGGTCATAGTGTTAATACTATCCAAACAACAACATAGTTTTATTTTTATCTAAAATTAAAGAACGACTTAAATCTAATTGTAAAATCACTCGGTTTATTTTTATTATCTTTAACTGTTTCAGAACTTAATACTATTTTTTGTTCCATTTATATAATTATAAAACATATCTTTTTAATTAAAAACTTTAACTAAAATTTAAATTCAAGAAAAATAATTTTTATATAACTTTTCATGTTGTTCTGGTAATAGTGAATTCATTTTTAATAGTTCATCAATTATTCTAATACCTTCATTTTTTAGTTCTTCATTATTATTTCCAGCATCAATTGAACCACAAATTAACTCCAAGTCATTAAGCAATTCTTTTGGATTACATGGACAAACGTCATAACCTTGTCCTCTAATTACTTTTTTAAATTTCATAGATCTTTTATTGATAGGTAATCCTGATTTTTCTGTTAATTCTTTGAATATTTTTATTGAATGAATTGAATGTGTTTTATTATTGTTATATCTTTTATTAATCAAATCAATCAAATCAAAGAATATTGAAGAATTAACAAAAGATTTTAAAAAAAATTCATTATTAATTTATCAATTACAAGGTAAAATTGAAGAAGAAATGAAAGCTATGACTGATTCTATTAAAGAACTTGAAGAGAAATCTGATTTGACAGATGACAACATAAAAGAAGTATTTCGAGTTAATTTAAACATTTTATACACTCAAGTTCAAGAATTAAAAGATAGTATGATTAAACATGAAGAGCTAAAAGATAAGATTGTTGAAGCTGAGAAAAAGTTACAAAATATGTATCAGTTAGAAATCAGAACAGAAATAAATAAACTAAATACTGAAATGGCAAAAGGGAATCAAGATTTACTCGATACATTTTCAAATAAATTTGCAGAATATAAATCTGAATTGGAAAAGGCAGCTTCACAAAGAGGTGATGATCATGACACAGCATTAGAGGATTTTAAAGAAGAAATTAATTCTAAAATAGATGACTTTAAAAAACAAATTCGAAATTGGATTAGTATTGTTGACAACCGTCACAATTTAAAATATGCAGAATTAAGTAATATTACAAAAAAATTACAAGAAGATATTAATGAATTTAATAATAAAATTAAAAAAATAATAAATGATCTGGACTCTGTAGTTGAAAAATCAGTTAAACAAGAAGAAGCAATTAAGATAATTAATGATCAAATTAAAAAAATAACAAATGATTTGGACTCTGTAGTTGAAATATCAGCTAAACAAGGAGAATCAATCACTGCTAATACCCAAGTAATTACTGCTAATACTAAAGCAATAACCGCTAATGTCGAAGAAATTACCACTAATACCCAAGAAATTACAAAAGTAAAAAATGTTTTCTTAAAACAAGAAACACAATTAGCTAGAACAAAGGCTACTGTTGACAATTTATCTGCTTCTGAAGTTGCTACAACAAAACGAGTTGATGATTTAGCTGAAATAATTCTTAAACTTAAAAAGAAAGACAGGAAAATAGAAAAAAGGGTAGAGGAAGTGAGACATGAAGCGTTTCTCTTTGAATACTATTATAATCATACTTTTGATTACATACAAATGAAAAAGTATTTTGACCGTCGTGGTGCCTGGATACATTCAACATATAAAAATATGGCCGATCTGAACTATTTAAATATATTTGAAATAAGACCTGGAATTATCGTAGATTATAAAGATTTTATAAACACAAACCAAGAATATAAAATAGATGTACTAGATATGCTTTTGAGTGGTGTGTTTATAGTCAGAAAAACCGGAACTTATATAATAGATATTAAGATTTTATTAAAGGGTGCAAGCTCCCCGGGTGAACCGTATAAACCGACTAAAAGCCCAATATCACATTTTATATTTAGGTGGCGAAATAATAGACCTCAGGATGATGTTTTACTTTTTGGTATATTTGATAATGTAAATATAACAGCTGAGGCAGCTGAGGACTTTGATACTGATAAGTTAATATCTATGTATAAGAAAAAAATTAAAATTTATCTAAAACAAGGAACAATGTTTGATATTCACCCGTATGACGATTCAGCATTTACAGAATTAACATTTATGCTTTTGATGGGCAGTTACATCAAATTCTACATATCAGATGAACCTGTATCCTATGATAGAAACAGCCTTTTGGATTAAAGGTTTAATTACTATGTGTACCCTAATAATATACTTACTAATTGAAAATAAGATCAAATATGTTGTATAAACAACTCCTCGATATATGTTTATCTTAAAAGGAATGCAATAAATCATCTGTTTAACTTATAATATTGATTGTAAACACACCGTGTGTCACCAAATTACAAAGCTATAATCTATACGTTTAATGGTTTTAAAATTTTTTATGAATTACAGCGTAATTCTCAATAAACTGTTTCAACAAAAACTGACACATATGTCGTCTGCAAAACGTTCTATACTAAGGTCATTAAGTGCAGACGGATTACAGCGTAATTCTCAATAAACTGTTTGAACAAAAACTATTTATCAACACCGGTGTCATTTTCAAGTTTATCAATATCAACAACTTTAAACAAATATTGGTTTAATGCACCGGTGCCGCTTTATTGATTATTACAAATAACAGCTGATAAAAGGAATGCGACAATAAATCGTCTGTTTAACTGCGGTATAATAGTTAGTATATAAATAAGAAATTCGGAAGTAATATTACAGGAGGTACATTTTATAGTTAATTATTTTTAATACTTTTAGATTTTGTTCTCATTTTTGTTAATTGGTAAGGTTTTGTCAAGTTAAAGCAACCTGAAAACCTGTTTTTTTTCTTATTTTTTAAATTGGTTGGCATTGGTCAGTTTTTAAAAGTGGTCAAAAGGTCAGGGGGTCAGTTCGGACCAAAGACTAAATCTTTTTTGGTTAAACCAAAGGTTTTCATTCGGTTTAACTAAAGATTTAAAAGATTTTCAGGGTATCAAGGGTACTAAGTTAGTATTCTAAGTTTAGGGCAAGGTTAAAGTGCACTTATAGAATAGGGTCAAGGGGTCAGGGGGGGGGTTAAAATGCCAAAAACGCTATATATATAACTACTGGTTTGTGATGAGGAATGGCAAAAAAAATATATCCGGCAAAAAGTTAAGAATGTTACTAAGAAGCAAATAATTTCATTAGTCGAAATCAATTTAACAGAAAATGAATGTTTTAAGTGTACATAATAAATGTATGTTATGTTGATTCTGAGTAATGAAATTATTTTGAATAGAATATGTTTAGGCTTAAAATAAAATTAAGTTTGTTTGACCTTTACCTACCGACCCGATAAAATTGCCCCGACTCAAATAATTTTATTGCATTCCAGAGAAAAAAAAAATTTATTTTCTTATCAGAGGGAAAAACTGATTTTGGTGCTTGAAACTGACGATTATTTTATTTAACAAATGCATAAATAATTATGGCAAGTGAGAAAGTAACCCGCGGTCAGCTATAGAAAATCGATAAAGCGGACTGTTTATTATCTCGTGTATTCCGAAAACGTGTCAACTTTGCCGATAACGTTGCCTAAGGCCATAGAATGCAGACGACTATCAAACCGCTTTATAACCGGAAGGCAATCTGACAAAAGGACATAATTTTACAAATCTAGTATCTAATTTACCCGCGAAACGTAAAGTATACCAAAACGTCATGCCGGTAATTTTCCATTCCACGAGCACGTGCGACCTATCGTAATATCTAATTTCCATCGCTCGACGTTTCTTTTGTTTACACATACACAAAAAACGCGCGTAGTGCATTCATTTTTTGTTATTATCGCATCAATATTTTTAGCACCGCTTAAGAAGTAATATAGTTTGAATTCTATAACGATTTTAATAAGATATCGACAGGAATGTAGGCAAAATTCTATAAAAACGGTCAAATTTAAATTTAGTTCTTCGTAAAATTTCAAACAGTGCGATCTTAATTATTTCTTTCTTTCTAAGGGTAAATAAATGATAAATTCTGTGGGCATAAAGTTCAGACTTTTGACCAGAAAGTACAAAAAGCAGAATAAAAAAATCTTCAATAATGAAAAAGCGTCAGCAATTTAAATACATGGCGTAAAACGATTTTTGGCAAACAGATTTATGTTAGTGCGGCAAAATAGCTCACAGAGGTAGGATATCCACAATTATCGTTTGACACATTTACCTGTCAATTTATACAGGATATTGAATTCGCTTTAACAAATTAAAGAAGCTTTTTTATTGATTAATTTAAAGAACCGAGGCGGTACGATCAAACAGTGATGTGTCATATGGCGCGAAAACATGACGTAATTCTATGACAATCTCGGGCAACTATACCGCTTTGATCTCCACTTCAGATGCCATGATACCGACACACTTCTTTTAGCTCTAGAAGGGGGTGTTAATTGATGATGAAAACAAGGACAATGACTAAGTTTATCAACAGAATAATTACCGATAATCGTTTACGCTTTTTATTTCGCTTTCAACATTGGGTGGATTATGATTATTGTGTCCATATTTTTGGGTCACTTTACAAAATAATCATTTTTCGGGAAATAAGTCTTGAGAAAGTGAAAAAAACTAGTCCTAACACTTTTGGAAAATACGGTAGGGGCTAGACTTTGATTATTAATACTACCGATGCAGTCATTATGGAGAGCAACTACATGGTGGAGATTACAAAAATACAGTGAAAAAAAATGTCTGCTGTGAAAAGGAAATTTAAGAAGAACAAATATGATTGATTACAAAGGAAACATAGTGTACATGAGAATATTATTTGTCTACTATGTGTTAAATTATATTTGAAATTTGCTTGTACATAATACTGCTTTCATAACAGTGACAGTATTGCGGCAATTGACAGGCGAGTGGTGGGAAATTTAATTATCTGTGAAAATATATTATAAACTGACTTAATTGTTGATTTCAAAATGTCTTTAATCAGATATCGTTTTGAAATGCATTTGTTCGAAGTGAGAAAATCTCAGTTTTCGAATTTCAAGAAATTGACAAGAGCGTAAATGTGTTGAAATATTACAGGCTAGATAGTTTAAATATTTTAATTTTGTTACGCCAGAACAAAGAGCTATAAAAATCTTATACTTCTTTTGCCATGACAATGGCATAATAAATGTCTGATGTCGGAAAACCCAATCTTGTTTCTGTTCTTAGTAACATGACCAATACGTGCAAGTAGCCTGAAGCTAAAAAATCATCACTTTTGCTTGCATACTGCCATAACCATTGTAAAAACCTTCTAAAACTCATAAAAAGTTATTATCTATTGAATTAAGCATCAAACACTTGTTGAAAATAAGCAAGGGTAAGGCAGTGGTTCCAATTCTTTTCATACACAGATCGTCCCAGAACCACATGGGGCTTGTACATTTAAGCGCAGATGTAGTGAAAACTATCATGAAAACACTTTTGATATAAATATATATAAAGAACAAGAGCTGTCGGAGGACAGCAACGCTCGACTATTCAACAGCCTTGTCAATTGAATGAATACAAGTTGAAAAAGGGGCATAATTTTGTAAAATGCAAAGTAGAGGTATTGAACCTCTGTACTGCATGTCATATCATGACAGTGAACAAGTGTGTGAAGTTTCAATCCTTTCCAATTTGTGAATACTGAGATACCAGCTTACATACAAAAACTTAACAAAAAAGTGCTAAGTCAAAGGGGCATAATTTTGTAAAAATGCCAAGTAGAGTTATGGGACCTTCACAGTGCATGTTAGATCATGACAGTGAACAAGTGTGTGAAGTTTCAATCCATTCCAATTAGTGGATACTGAGATATCAGATTACATACAAAAATTTAACCAAAAACTGCTAAGTCGAAAAAGGGGCATAATTTTGAAAAAAAAAGAGAGTAGAGTTATGGGACTTGCTTAGTGCATGTCAAATTATGATAGTGAACAAGTATGTGAAGTTTCAATCCATTCCCATTAGTAACTACTGAGATACCAGCTTACATACAAAACCTTAACCAAAAATTTCTAAGTCGAAAAAGGGGCATAATTTTGTAAAAAAGCAAAATAGAGTTATGGAACCTGTGCAATGTAGATCAGTTCATCACAGTGAATAAGTGTGTGAAGTTTCAATCCATCCCCACAAGTGGTTACTGAGTTACCAGCTTATATACAAAACCTTAACCAAAAATTTCTAAGTTGAAAAAGGGGCATAATTTTGTAAAAAAGCAAAATAGAGTTATGGAACCTGTGCAATGTAAGTCAGTTTGTCACAGTCAATAAGTGTGTGAAGTTTCAATCCATTCCCACAAGTGGTTACTGAGATACCAGCTTACATACAAAACCTTAACCAAAATCGGGACGCGGACGCGGACGCAGACGCCGACGCCGACGCCGACGCATGGGCGAGTGCAATAGCTCACTATTCTATGAATAGTCGAGCTAAAAAGTGTAGACATGAAAGATACTCAAAGGCTTGGTGAACTTTGCCTTTTGTGCAAATTAAGTCTGTGCCCATATTGTGTGTGCATGAATAGGGCTAGGGGTTTATATATTGCAAGCATACATTTAACAGAGCATCTTCAGAGATTATCTACAAGCAATAGGTATTAATAAATAGACTTTATTACTGAGACAACAAACATTTAAAAAACTAAAATATAATAAAATTATTTACCTACTTACCTACCCACTGTAAAAATACTGGGTCGGTAAAGGTCAAACAAACTTAATTTTAATTTAGGCCTTACTGTAATAAGAATTTAGAATTAAATAGAGTTATTTGAAATGTGAGCTTGAAGTGTAACTAGAATGAAATATTGTCTTCGTGTAGTTTGGCACCAAGTGTTGCTATTTAACAAGTTCATGTACATTTGAACTTAAAAGAACAGATGTCCTTAAGAGAGCACAATCAAGTAAGATATCTTGCACATGGCTGGCGGCAGGGTGGGTGTGGATGTTGAAGGTTTGAACATTTTTTTAAAAAAGGAATGGGATTTTTTTTTTTTTGGGCGCGGGGGGGGGGGGGGGACCAAGGCAAGGGGATGCCCAGGTGTGGGTACACAACTTCACATGTTTATAATAAATGTTCATGAAAAAGAATGAAAGAAGTTTAATGAAATTCTACCAATATGGCTCCTGACGTGGAATTTTCAAGGGCAATAACTCTTAGGAAAATTGACCAATAAAAAAAATGGCGGGCATCATCGAAGTATGTTGGTTCATATTTATTTCAAGTTTCATGAAATTCTACCAGCTTGTTACTGAGAAATGGCTGCATACGTGGATTTTTCATTAAATCAAGGGCAATAACTCTAAGGGAAATTGACCAATCCAAAAAAAAACTTGACGGGCATCATCGCAGTATGTTGGTTCATGTTTATTTCAAGTTTTATGAAATTCTACCTGCTGGTTACTGAGAAATGGCTGCGGACGGACAACGCCATTTCAATACCCCCCCCCCCCCCTCCCGATTTAATCAGCCACGCGGGGGATGAAAAATTGACATGGACATACATTAGAAGATACTCTAAGCAGCAAAATTGAAGGAAAACAACGATTTTTATAAAGAAAGAAAATTCTAATATACATTAATTTTGTAACCAGCTGAAAACAAGATCTATCAAACGAGACTGAACATACCTCACTTTGCGGTGCTAAATTTTGCACTACATGTAACAATCTAAGTTTCTCCTTTTTTTATGAAAATATTCATCAACTAGATATTGTTTTTTTTCTAAAAACCTATGTCTCCCACCACTTGCCAGGCAAATTGTAAAATGCCAAAAATTAAGGGTCAAAACTTCAGCGAAATTCACTGAACCACAATATTCCAATCAAATACATACCGGTAACTAGGCTTGACAGTTATCACTGATGTGAAGTTTGGCATAATTCCAAACAGCGGTATGGGAGAAGTAGCACAGACATCGAAGAATTCAACAAATCAAGGGTCATGACTCCACTGAAACCTTAAACTGGAACATGCTGATGATATGCACAACTACGCGTCACACTAATCACTCATGAGGTTCGGTGAAATTCAACCCAATGGTATACAGGAAGCAAAGTAAACAAGGTAAACCATTAGAAATAAAGGGCAATGACTCTGTTGAAAATCACAGAAACGGATATGCCGATGATATGCATATATAAGCTTGGCAATGACAAATCTTATAAAGGTTTGTGCAAATCTGCACAATGTTGTAAGAGATGCTGCCAAATAGGGCCCTAACTCCACTGAAAATTACTGAACCCGAACATGCCGAAAATATGCACATTAATGAAGCTTGGCACTGACCACTTTTGTAACGTTTGGTGGAAATCTGCTCAATAATATAAGAGAACTGCCAAAACATCATTAACTTTATGATTCGAGTCTCACATGTTGGCTGAAAATAAACAAACTGGAAAATGTTGACGACATGCATAAGCTTGGCAACAAACAATTTTGGGAAGTTTGGTGTCTGGTTCCGAAACGCTTGCAAGAGCAATTTTCTGACATACAGCACTAAATCAATGTCTCCACCTCAACACGTGGGAAACAAAATTATCCAGCTGTATATATTGGAAGGTCCACTTGAAACAAACTGTAGCAAAATAGTCACCTTTAATGCAGAAGTCATGGTAACAGACTAGATTAAATAAATAAATACTGTTTGCAGTTTTTTTTGTTATTTACCCCACAACTCTAAAAAGGAAGAAGCAAATATAGTGCCTAAGCTTCAGGACAGATATGTCTTACATATCATAATATCCTATGAATTTGATAGAAAGTTACACTTGTTGTCAAAAAATCCTACTCTAAGTTTTCTATCAGACATTTTTCAAACAGCTGAAAAACTCTTCTAAGCCGTTGTGAGCTACTGGATGGGAAAGATGTTATTCGCAAGGCAGTGGCTAGAGAACCGGAATCGTTTCCCTAGACAGCGAACTTATTCGTCCAGAACCGGTTCTCTAGCCGAAGTACCGTGCATAGGCTAGTAACCGGAATTTTATTTCTATGCATAATTCACTGTTTCTTTTGGTAAGTATCATGCATGTTATTATCTTAATTAATTTTACCATTTCAGCAAGTCATGCCCTTTCATTTATCTGTGTTTACTGTGTCTTCATAAGTGTACTCGCCCCATACTGTCCGCCATATTGGAATGATAAAATAAACCATTACGAATGAATGCGGAAATCGTCGGCATTGGAGCAAGCCGAAATAAACTTGAAATTTAATTTATTTATTTATTTGGGTTTCCGGCGCACCAACACAGTATAGGTTAAAACTTAAACTTGAAAGATACAATACAATAAAAGAAACAATTAAAACAAATCAAGTAATTTCTGGTAATCAGTATTGGTCACATGCCTTTCCAATTTGCTATAAATCATTTGCAAACTTTAATCCAATAAAAAAAACTGTTGTGCACATGAAATGCCGAGGTGTAACAAACCAGTATTTTTAAAGTGATCAAAGAATCCGCATGAAGCTTTAATGGCAATTAAATTATTTTGTACATCCTTAAACATGTAATGACGCAAATACAAATCAATACTATTTTATATTTAAATAATTTAAACATAGTACATGTTTAAAGCAAATAACATTCAAAAACGGGAAAGTAGTTTTCACGCATTCATTCGTAATAGTTTATATCATTCCAATATGGCGGACACAGTATGCGGCGAGTACACTTTCGGAGGCAGTAAACGCAGATAAATGCAACGGCATGGTAAAATTAATTAAGATAATAATATTCATGATACTTACCAAGAAACAGTGGATTTCGGCAGCATTATGCATAGAAATAAAATTCCGGTTCCCTAGCCTATGCACAATACTTTGGCTAGAGAACCGGTTCCGGACGAATAAGTTCGCTGTCTAGGGAACCGATTCCGGTTCTCTAGCCACTGCCTATTTGCAAAGATTCACACTGGAAACTACCGTATGTGACTTTTGTTCTGTTCTTTTTTTCAGTGTAAAATCCCAATAAACTGGAGAATAAATGACTTTCGAAAGTGTTCAACAGTAAAAATCTAAAATTTAATTTCAATTTTTAATCAAATGAACTTAGACAAAACAATATATTAAACACTGCAAAAGTGCCATAATGGCCGAATATCTTTCACCCGAGTTTTGCTGCTCTTAACAACAGGTTCAATTTCAATGTAACAAAAAACTGATCAAGAGTCATAACTCCTTGTATGCAGGTTCAAATTTTATCCAAAGTCAAACATGATTCATACACAGTCTATCTAATTACATTAAGAACAGGTGAAAAATAAAGGCACTAGAGTGTAAGTATGTTAGACATCGTTATTACACTGAATGTCCCATTTAGCACATATTTAAACTTGACTGAGATGTTATGGCCATATACATTTTGTAGGAGTTTATTAAGATACTTCAGAGCTGAAGATGCTAGAACCAGAACAGCTTGGACAACGAAAGGACGGAAAACTGGCATCAAACCAGCCTAAACGTTAACCTTGAGAACTTTGTGCTCAGGAGAACTAAACACTTCTAGATAAAATTGTTTTACAATTACAGGTATGAAGCAAAAAGAAAAATAATCTATTAGATGTGATCATTTCCTGTCTTTCACTTAGATTTAATGATAAGCTAAAAAGGGGGTTATATGAACAAGTAAACTTTTGTAATAAATTCTGATAATTAATGGAAGTATTTATACTGCTACAGAGACAAAACAGATAGCAAAATGAAATCTTAATTCTTTGAAGTCTCCATTGTAAAAAGTCTCATAATTCGCAGACTCAGTGGTCTGATTACTTCTGATCCTTTGGAATCATGGATTCCATTCGAAGTTCATAATGTAAAAATCTTCCGTTTAAGCCAGTGCTATGGCGTAGGGGTGTTGCAGTTTTTAATTATCTAACTTGAACCACTCGATCAAACAGTCCTCTAATGGTTTGCTTCGCTGCATTCTATGCTTCCAAAGGATGTACCATTAATTTCATCAGTATGTTTTGTATGCGTGTGTGCCTGTGCGTGCGTGCATGATGGTGTTTAGCGTCTTTTACAACTTTTTCAGTAATATAAACGACAGTGTCTACATGTGGCAGTCAGAACAATGCTAACTTCACTGCACATAAATACAATATATGATACCCCACCAAGTCACGTTATACTGACACTGGGCTGACCACTTCTAGTTCTTAATACAGAGATTTAAGAGAGGAAGCTCCTAGTACCATTTTTACGTCCTTGGTATGACAAGGCAAGGGAGCATTCCAGCTAACGAATGCCTACCTTGCTTTAGACTGGCATTAATTAGTTACTGGTCTTAACAACCCACCTACACAATAACAGAGACAGAGAGAGAGAGAGGAGAGAGAGAGAGACTGTTAATTTCATCAACAAAACTAAATGTTAAAGCAGCTGTCAAATACTTAAGTCAAATACTAGAGTTGTCACAGGACTTACGAATTATACCCCCACAAAACGGCCTTGTCACCGAACTAAGCCAATGTCAAAGCCGAATTTGCTTAACCTATGACCTACTGACCTCAAAATCAATAGGGGACATCTGCTGGTCATGATCAACCTCCCTATGAAGTTTCATGATCCTTGGCCAAAGCATTTTCAAGTTATTGTCCGAAAACGGTTTAAGTATTCACGGTCACTGACCTTTGACCTTTCGAACTCGGAATCAATAGGGGTCATCTGCTGGTCATGATCAACCTCCCTATTAAGTTTCGTGATTTTAGGCCAAAGCGTTCTAAGTTATCGTCCGAAAATCGTTTAACTGTTCCGGGTCACTGTGACCTTGACCTGTGACATACTGATCTCAAAATCAATTGGGGTCATCTGCTGGTCATGAACAACCTCCCTGTCAATTTTAATGGTCCTGGAACCAAGCGTTCTCAAGTTATCATCTGGAAACCTTTTAACTGTTTCGAGTCATTGTGACCTTGACCTACTGACCTCAAAGTCGAACCTGACCTGTATTTTATCATGTAACACCTGTGTACCAAAATTTATGATCCTAGCCCCAAGCATTCTCAAGTTACCATCTGGAAACCGTTCAACTGTTCCAGGTCATTGTCACCTTGACCTTTGACCTACTGACCTCAAAGTCGAACCTGATATGTTTTTTCTGATGTTACACCTGTGTACCAAAATTTATTTAAATCTGTCAGGCCTTTCATGAGTTATTGTCCGGAAACCATGAAAACCAACGGACAGTCCGACCGACACGCTCACTCTTATACATTTTTGTTTACCCCCCAAACTTCGTTTTGTAAGGGTATAACAAGATCTCCCTAAACAACACATCTGAATTCAAATAACTACGTATATAGGCACTAGCATTCATTATCAATTTCTTGTTAAGTCACTGCCCAAATTCTTATTTCTTTGTTTTTGATGTGTTTAACGTCACATCGACACATTAAAAGGTGACATGGCGACCTTCTAGCTTTTGATCATGGCGGAAGATTTCAGGTTCCCCTCTAGACATTACTGTATCACGGGTTGGCAACTGCTTAGAACCACAAACCTTCCGTAAGCCAGCTAGATGGCTTCTTCATGTGAAGAATTCTACGCCGCAAGCAAGGCTACCAAATCTTAGTCTTCATGCACTTAAATCTGTCACAAAGAAGTATACTGTGGACAGTCTACAAATATGCAATGCTGCCTTTGTCACTTTTTAACTAACGGTTTATTAAAGCTCATTTTAATCATAATTGTTTTGCAGCAACGGAAAAAGTCCATTGAACATGCAAACTCTGTGACTGATTCCTACCAATGTTTGTGCCTAGGTTCTTGTTACTGCTGTATGCCAAATATATCTTGGCATAGGCTTGAATGTGTTTCTTGCATCAAGTTACGAAGACACATTAGATTAACACCCTGTTGTACACAATGCTCGGGTAGCCAGTTGCTCTTATATGTTTCCATGGATGTGTCGTAATACCAGTCTGGGTATCCGTGTAATAAAACAGTTGTTACATAAATTGTTCCCCCTATAAGAACTATTCCTGGAGCCCCACTTGCACCTTTAGAGAACTTGCACTGAAAAAGGAATCTATATGGATTGTCAACAGTATCGTATGGCGGAGTGTCATAACCTCTACCACTCGTATGTTTTAAACTCATTTCTCGCAGCTGACCAAGTGTATGCTGCATTTTCGGACAGTCCTTATCGACGATTTTATTTACAAAATTGGTTTTCATAATGCTTCCTTGGGAATGGCCAATCAAATAGAATCCTCTTTCAAGACAAGGAGGTGAGAAAGCAGTTAAACTAGGAGGAAATCCATTTGGATGATCAAGAAGCTCAATCACTGCTATGTCAGTTTCTTTATTTGAATACACAACACCTTTGATTAAGTATTTGTCTTCCTCCCTAAATATCCCATCTAGCTTGTAGTTAAATTGTGCATATGTTTCTGCTGCATACTGGAGTCCTGAAAATATATCGGAGGAACAATTTTTTAAAAACCAAGAGGGTCATGATGACCCTGAATCGCTCACCTGAGTAATACAAGCCATATGTTTAAAATGGCACACTGATGCTAAAATATTAGAAAGTAGGTCACTGAAAGTAATTTTAAGATCGGTGTGCAAAACTGTACATGTCATCCAAATTTCAAGGCTGTATCTTAAAAAAACAAGAAAGTAGGTCAAGGTCACAGTCAAGTGACCCCTAATCAATTGGGGTCATCAGGTAATTATGATTAAACAGTCTAGGAAATATGATCTGATAATTTTTATATAAGTATACATGTATATTCCTATATAACTAATATAACAAGTGACCCCTGGAGCAGGGCCTCTTTCCACCCAAGGGGCATAACTTGAACAATCTTGTGAGAGATCCACTAGGCAATGCTACATACCAAAAATCAAAGGTCTAGGCCTTGAACTTAAAGACAAGAAGATTTGTATTTTTTCTTATATACATGTATATGTAATTCTATGTTAAATTTGGAAACCCCAAGGCCAGGGCCTCTATTCATCACAGGGGTATAATTGAAAAAATTTGGTAGAGGACCACAAGGCAATGCAACATACCAAATATTAAAAGCCTAGGCCTTCCAGATTCAGGCGAGAAGATTTTTAAAGTTTTTTCCTATATGTCTGTATAAAACTTGCGACCCCCCCCCCCCCCACCCCGGAGCAGGGCCTCTTTTCACCCCAAAGGCCTAGGTCTTGTGGTTTTAGACAAGAAGAATTTTCCTATGGCAACCAGAGTTCTGCATGAAATTCAATTCTTTGAACTGTTTTGGAAGGGGTCCACCCAAGGATCATTTCTGTGAAGTTTGGTGTAATTCTGCCCAGTGGTTTTCAAGATTTTTTTTAGAAATTGTTGACGGACGCACGCCGCAAGACTGATGACGGACATTGAGTGGTCACAAAAGCTCTAAGAGGGTGGCACTCTTAAAGACAGAGCAGAATCGGTAAAATGAGCTATCACTGAAGCTGCATGTGCCTTTCCCAACAAATAATCTGCTTCAAAAGAAAGACATAATTATGTCCATGTGCTATGGAACAACTATGCTCCTTCTCCAGTAACTTAACATTTTATTTATTGACAAATTTCGAGACATATTGTAAGAACAAATCTATCTGTATAAAGTATGCTCATTTAGAAATTATTTATTTTTCGACTGTTTTAATAGTTGTGACTCTGATTCCCTTCATTTCTGTCACCTAATGTATATGAAAAGAAAACAGGATTGTACTAGTATCAGGCAACAAGCTCAAATCGAACAAACCTTTAGAAAATGCATTTGTGACATGAGCCGCTGTCATGATGTATCTCGAGCCTACACGAAACCCAGTAGCATCTGCATTGCCACCTACAGTTGGGAAGTAAATTTTGCAGACAGAATATGATGCTTGAACTTTGGCACCTGATTCCAACACAGTTTCGACATGTCCATGTGAATCAATAAATGATCCAGATGGTTGTTGAGATCTTGATGAAACTAAGGGGAATTTTATCTCACTATTCTCACCGTCCAATTTATCATCTAAAAGATAATGCAGAGCTGCAATACTGATTCATAATAATCATAGCAACAGATTCAAGATAAAAGATGAGTTAATGAACCAAAAAGTTTAAGCAACAGATACAAGAATTTAACTAAACTTAAAACCTTTCAATAGCTATCAAGCAACTTTTATTGTAAATAACTGTATATCATTAAGTGCACATTTGACTACCAGCAGATGTTGATTAGGGTATGTCTCTTCTAGATAAAACTTATTTAAAACATGAAATAGAAAGAAAACTTGTTGTTTCATTTTTAAGAGTGTGAAAATAGTGCATCTAGTTTTCTGTCGGTGAAAGTTATTTTGACTTTCTAAAGACTCAAACAAACACATATCCTCTAAGCAAAAGAAATCTATCATATTGGTTTCCCTCTACTAAAACTAATACAAAATTCAGCAGGTTTTGTGACAATGTCAAGCAAACATTACCTTCATTATTTCTTTGGTCAATATCTTCTTTTTCCTCTTTCTGTATCAGAATAACAAAGACATATAATTATTGCGAAATACTTTTTACCTTTAGTTTATACTAATTTATCTTGGGTCGATTGTGAAACAAAGTTTACAACTTACATTAATCACTCTCGACATCTCATTCCTGATGGAATCCATCGCCACGAGGATATGAAAGAAGAGGCCAGTTTCCCTTTAAATGCTGAGTGCCAAGCAAGGGAGCTACTGTTACCAATTATCACGTCTTTGTTATGATGTGGCCGGGGATCGAACCCATTACCTCACACACTCGAAGCGAACGCTCTACCACTAGGTTATCGAGGCGTTTTATTACCTTTAAACTTGCTAATAAAATAAATAGCCATAGGCAGTACAAAAAATAAATGAAATATCCTTTAAACTGTACAAAACAGTATCACTGACATGCATATCCAATTTTCCAGCTCTCTTTTTCAATAAATAAAATTTACAATATAATGTAATCTATGAAAAACAACAGCAATATCAGGAAGACTGAAATTTGTCTTCTATACACAGGTTGTTGCTCTGGAGAAATTAATTTTACAAAGAAAATGATCGGGTTGTAAAACAGCATCTGCCTTTTCTTACATACATGTATTACTCGTCTGGCTTACAAAGGTTATGTTTGTATTTTTAATATGCATCTCTAAAAGGCTGAAGTTACAGAACAACCGTACGAACCTGTTTATCGTCTACTTAAAGGAACTTGATAACCTTTTAAGCATATCAGGCTGCAACTTGATTTACTGGAACAACTACAAATTCTCAAATTTGACATCCTAGCCTTGCTTTTGTTAGACCAATTAAATGTTTTAAAAACAAGAGGTGTTTGTAAAACAGGTATGTCCCTCATGACAGGTTGTCCCTTTTTCAGTCCAGTGATCACTATGACCTTGACCTTTGACCTACTAACCCCCAGGGCCTCTGTGGCTGACTGGTTAAGGCCGCTGACTTCAAATCACTTGTCCCACATCGATGTGGGTTCAACGCCTCAGTGAGGCGTTGAATCTTAATGTGCGGAAGCCATCCAGCTGGCTTACGGAAGGTCGGTGGTTCTACCCAGGTGCCCGCTCGTGATGAAATAATGCAAGGAGGGGCACCTGGGGTCTTCCTTCACTATCAAAGCTGGGAAGTCACCATATGACCTATGATTGTGACGGTGAGACGTCAAACCTAACAAAATAAATCAATACTAACCCCTAAGACTATATGGGTTATCTATTTCATAAGCCCAATCATACTATTAAGTCTGAAGATACTGGGTCAAATGGTTCTCAAGTTATTGAGCGGTCAAAAGTTTTCAATGTTCTAGCTTCTGTGACCATAACTTTTGACTTAATAATCTCCAAAACAATACGGGTCATCTACTTCATAAGCCCAATCATGTTATCATAAGGTGACCATGACCTCGACTTACTGACCACAAAAATGACATGGATCATCTACTTCATAATACATATCATGCTATCCAATTTGAAGGCTTTTGGTAAAGTGGTTCAAAGGTTACTGTGCAATAATATTTTTCAATGTTCAAGTCACTGTGACTTTGACCTTTAACCCCCAAAACAACAGGGGTCATTTACTTCATGAGCCAAATCATGCTATCAAGTTTGAAGGTTCTAGGTCAAATGGCTCTAACGTTATAGACTAACTGACCCACCACCCCACCCAAAAAAAACAAACAAGAGGACCATGAAGGCCCTGTATCGTTCACCTGACCTATTGACCTGAAGATCATCAAAATTAACATTCTGACCAAGTTTCACTAAGATATGGTCATAAATGTGGTCTCTAAAGTGTTAACTAGCTTTTCCTTTGATCTGACCAGGTGACCTCGTTTTTGACCCCACATGACCCAGATTCGATCTTGACCTAAAGATCATCTAAGTTTCATGAAGATACAGTCATAAATGTGGCCTCTAGAGTGTTAACAAACTTTTCCTTTGATTTGACCTAGTGACCTAGTTTTTGATCCCACCTGATCCAGATTTGAATTTGACCTATAGATCATCAAGGTCAATATTCTGACCAAGTTTCATTAAGATATGGTCATAAATGTGGCCTCTACAGTGTTAACTAGCTTTTCCTTTGATTTGACCTGGTGACCTAGTTTTTGCTCCTACATGATCCAGATTCAAACCGGACCTTGAGACCATCAAGATCAACATTCTGACCAAGATTCATGAAGATACATCATAAATGTGGCCTCTAGAGTGTTAACAAACTTTTCCTTTGATTTGACCTGGTGACCTAGTTTTTGACCCCAGATGACCCAATATCAAACTAGTCCAAGATTTTATTGAGAGTAATATTCTGACCAAGTTTCATTAATATTGGGCCAAAATTGTGACCTCTAGAGTGTTAACAGTCAAACTGTTGACGACGGACGGACGACGACGGACACAGGGCGATCACAAAAGCTCACCTTTGAGCTCAGGTGAGCTAAAAATTGGGTCATCAACCTTATAAGCCCAATCTAGCTATCAAGTTTGATGTTTTTTGGTAAAATGATTCTCAAATTTTTTCACGGAAACCATTTTCAAGATTCAGGCCCCTGTGATCTTGACCTTTGAGATACTGACCCTCAAAACAATAGGGGGTCATCAACTTCATATGCCCAGTAAGGCTATCCAGTTTCAATGTTCTGGGTCAGGTGGTTCTCGAGTTAGTGAAAACTGTTTGCTCTACCAACAGCTGAACATATAGACCGACGTGACAATCATGCAAAGCAATATACCGTCTCTTCTTCGAAGGGGCGTGGAACATAAAATCAAGTTTCCATTTAAACTGACACTAGAAGGTGTTTTTTTCACAAAAACATATGTCTCCCCCTATGTATACCTTTAGCTCTGGCGGCCATTTTGTGCAGCGAAGCGGGATATGCCAGCAATATGCACAACTACGCTTGGTACTGATCACTCCTGTGAAGTTTCGTCAAAATCTGGCCAGCAGTTTGACCTGTGAAAGCCGGACAAGATTTTTATATTTTTAGCCCTGGTGGCCATTTTGTGCAGCAAAGCAGTACGTGCCAGCGATATGCACAACTAGGCTTGGTACTGATAACTCCTGTGAAGTATTGTAAAAATCCAGCCAGCAGTTTGACCTGTCAAAGCAGGACAAGATTTTTCTGTTTTTAGCTCTGGCGATCATTTTGTGCAGCGAAGCCAAACATACCGGCGATATGCATAACTAGGCTTGGTACTCATCACTCCTATAAAGTTTCGTCGAAATCCGGCCGGCAGTTTGACCTGTGAAAGCCGGTCAAGATTATTCTATTTTTAGCTCTGCCGGCCATTTTGTGCAGCAAAGCGGAACATGCCAGCGATATGCATAACTAGGCTTGGTACTTATCATTGCTGTGATGTTTAATCGAAATCCAGCCAGCAGTTTGACCTTTGAAAACCGGACAAGATTTTTCTATTTTTAGCTCTGGCCGCCATTTTGTGCAGCGAAGCGAAACATGCCGGCAATATGCACAACTAGGTATGCTACTGTCTTTCCTGTGATGTTTCGTCCAAATCCAGCCAGCAGTTTGACCTGTGAAAGCCAGACAAGATTTTTCTATTTTTAGTTCTGGTGGCCATTTTGTGCAGCAAAGCGGAACATGCCGGCGATATGCACAACTAGGCTTGCTGATACTGATCACTCCTGTGAAGTTTTGTCAAAATCCAGCCAACAGTTTGACCTGTGGAAGACGAACAAGATTTTTCTATTTTAGTTCTGACGGCCATTTTGTGCAGCGAAGCGGAACATGCCGGCGATATGCACAACTAGGCTTGGTACTGATCACTCCTATGAAGTTTCATCGAAATACGGTCAGCAGTTTGACCTGTGAAAGCCGGACAAGCTTAATGCAGATGGACGGACAGACGGACGGCAAAGGCAAAAACAATGTATTGGGGAGACATAACTAGATGTGTGTCCATAGGACACAGGTGGCCCCCCACTTCTGTCACTGTACATAGTTTAATTACTCTATGTGAAATATTTTTCAGACATATGCGACACAAACTTTTAAGAAATTTATGTGTATCTTTCACTAAGTTAAGAACCATAACTCAGGCCTAGATGAGTGAAATCCCAAAGAGAACAGCAGGTGCACAACTTCGCAAGCTATAAAACAATCCTCTGGTCTGACTGAAAGAAATCCGAAACAAAAAGCATAGGTGCACAACTTCACATCCTGAATAAGATTCCTATGATGTTTCATGACCCTAGGTCAAATACTTTTAAAGATATGTGCGACAAAACTTGCATGCTTTTTATGCATTTTTTTAATCGGTCAAGGGCCATAACTTTGGTCTGGCTGTATGAGATCCAAATTAAAATCCCTGGTGCACAACTTCCTATGCTGAATAACAACCATGTGAGATTTAATGACACTGGGTCAAATACTTTTTGAGATATGAACGACACAAATTCAGATGGACCTTCCTCCAAAAAATAAAATAATAAAATTTGGTTGGCACAAAAAGCAAATTAGTTAACAACCAGAGAAATATTTGTATGATTGTTCATTCTTTGGTGAGATTTGTTACTGTAGGGTAAGGGTTAGGTCTAAGGATTTTTGTTTTATTACCTGATTGGCAGAAGCTGATGATAGCGGCACTTTCATTGTCTTTGGCTGATTTGTCGTTTCTTGAAATTGTTTTGTCTTTGGGTCTTTTTCTGTCTCAGCAGTTGGAACATATTTTTTCTTTAGTACTTGATTAGTATTTTTTGAAGATTCAGTCTTTGGTAGATTTTTTGCCTTCAGTAAATCTTGTTTATTCTTCACTGATCTTTTGTTATCTTTTACTTCTTCTGTCTTTATAATTTTTTCTTCAGAGCAGCCTGCCCTTTCATCTGATCGCCTTTTAAGTGATCGCCTTTTAAGAGATTTTTTGACCTGCAATGTTTTTTATCGATATTCATATTTTTAAGGTGAACATTTTTATAACCTCTCAGGATTGCCTAATCATTTCTATAATAACAAGATCCTAACACTTGTAACAGGTCTAAACATTTTTGACAACATTCAAATAATAGGTTAAACTACCTAACGAAAAGAAAATATTTCAAGCCCTTAAAGGGAATTCCTATAGTTTTTTATACGCATCTTTCTGCGCAGCCGATACTATCTATGGAACAAGAGGGTCATGATGACTCTGGATCGCTCACCTGAATAATATGACCTACATATTTCAAATGTCAAAATGATGCTAAAATATTAAGGGGCATAATTTGAACAATTTTGGTAGAGGACTACTAGGCACTGCATCATACCAAATGTCAAAAGCCTAGGCCTTCCAGTTTCAGCCAAAAAGAATTCTAAATTTTTTTCATATATAAGTCTATGTAAACCTTGGGACCCCAGGGCGGGGCTTCTTTTCACCCAAGGGTAATAATTTGAATAATATTGGTAGAGGACCACTTGGCAATGCAACATACCAAATATCAAAAGCCTAGGCCTTTCAGTTTCAGACAAGAAGATTTTTAAAGTTTTTTCCTATATAAGTCAATGTAAAACTTTGGACCCCAGGGCGGGGCTTCTTTTCACCCCAGGATAATAATTTGAACAATCTTGGTAGAGGACCACAAGGCAATGCTACATACTAAATATCAAAGGTCTAGGTCTTGTGGTTTCAGACAAGAAGGTTTTTAAAGTTTTTTTCCTATATTAAGTCTATGTAAAACTTGGGACCCCCAGGGCGGGGCCTCTTTTCACCCCAGGGGTACAATTTGAATAATTTTGGCTGAGGACCATAAGACAATGCTACAAAGCAAATATCAAAGGCCTAGGTTTTGTGGTTTCAGACAGGAAGATTTTTAAACTTTTTTCCCTATATAAGTAAAACTTGGAACCCCCGGGGCGGGACCATATTTGACCCTAGGGGGATAATTTGAAAAATCTTGGTAGAGGACCACTAGATGATGCTACATACCAAATATCAAAGCCCTAGGCCATGTGGTTTTGTACAAGAAGATTTTCAAAATGTTCCCTACATAAGTCTATATAAACCATGTGACCCCCAGGTCAGGGCAATATTTGACCCTTGGGGGATAATTTGAATATCTTGGTACATAAGTCTATATATATATGTTTTTCCTTTCAGTTGCCATGGCAACCAGACTTCTGCATGGAATTCAATTCTTTGAACAATTCTGAAAGGGGGCCACCCAAGGATCATTCCTGTGAAGTTTGGTGTAATTCTGCCCAGTGGTTTTCAAGAAGATTTTTTTCAGAAAATGTTGACGGACGACACACGTCACACAACGGACATTGAGCAGTCACAAAAGCACACCATGAGCCTTTGGCTCAGGTGAGCTAATAAAAAGCAGTATAGAGGTATGGAACGTAAGCCTTGCAAGTGAAAAAGTATGTTGTCCAACTGGTGGGTACTGGGATACCAGCTTGCATACAAAAGCTTACCGGTAAGTCTTAAACAGGGTATAATTTTGTAACAAGAGATCACAGAGTGATCTTGGTGCCCACCATTGAGCCATTTTTGAATGTTCCAAATTTCAAGACTAGCTCAAGGTCAAAGTTCATTTCGGTACACAAAACTGTGCATGTATTCCATGCATGTGGTTCAAATTTGAAAGTTGTAGCTTGAGAAATGTGAAAGTAGGTCACCAAATCAATTTCAAGGTCAAAGTTCATTTCGGTATACAAAACTGTGCATATGCTTCAAATTTGAAGGCTGTAGCTTGAGAAATGTGAAAGTAGGTACTAGGTCAAATTTCAATTCAGAACACAAAACTATGCATGTGGTCCAAATTTGAAGCTTGTAGTTTGAGAAAAGTGAAGGTAGGTCACCAGGTCAATCTCAAGGGCAAAGTTCATTGCGGTACACAAAATTATGCATGTGGTGCAAATTTGAAGGCTGTAGCTAGAGAAATGTAGAAGTAGGTCACTAGGTCAAAATCAAGGTCAAATTTCATTTCGAAACACAAAACTATGCATGTGGTCCAAATCTGAAGCCTGTACCTTCAACAAGAGGGTCATGATGACCCTGAATCGCACACCTGAGTAATATCAGCCACATGTTTCAAATGGCAAACTGATGCTAAAATATTAAGAAAGTAGGTCACATTCATGGTCACTGAAAATCAGTTTTAAGATTGGTGTGCAAAACTGCATATGTCGTCCAAATTTCCAGGCTGTATTTTAAAAAAACAAGAAAGGTCAGTAGGTCACAATCATGGTCACTGAAAGTCAGTTTTAAGATCAGTGTGCAAAACTGTATATGTCATACAAATTTCAAGGCTGAATCTTCAAAAACAAGAAAGTAGGTCAGTAGGTCAAGGTTACAGTCAAGTGACCCCTAATTACTTGGGGTCATAAGGTAATTATAATTAAACAGTCTAGGAAATATGATCAGATAATTTTGAAGTATTTATTCCTATGTAACTCATAAAACTATGTGACCCTCGGGGAGGGGCCTCTTTTCACCCCAGGGGCATTATTTGAACAATCTTCTAGAGAGCCACTAGGCAATGCTACAAACTGAATATCAGAAGCCTAGGCCTTGAACTTTCAGTCAAGAAGATTTTTAGAAGTTTTTTCCTATGTAAATCTACGTAAAACTTGGGACCCCCAGGGCAGGGCCTCTTTTTACCCCAGAGGCATAATTTGATCAATCTTGGTAAAGGACCACTAGGCAATGCAACATACCAAAAATGAAAAGCCTTGGCCTTGCAATTTCAGACAAGATTTTTTTTCTTAAATAAGTCTATGCAAAATTTAGGACCCCCGGGGCGGGGCCTCTTTTCACCCCAGGGGCATAATTTGAACAATCTTGGTACAAAACCACAAGGCAATGCTACATACCAAACATCAAAAGCCTAGGTCTTGTGGTTTCAGACAAGAAAATTTTTTAAGTTTTTTCCTATTTAAGTCTATGTAAAACTTGAGACCCCCGGGGTGGGGCTTCTTTTCATCCTAGGGGCATAATTTGAACAATTCTGGTAGGGAACCAAAAGGCAATGCTACACATCAAATATCAAAGGCCTAGGTCTTTTGGTTTCAGACAAGAAGGTTTTTTAAGTTTTTTCCTACATAAGTCTATGTAAAACGTCGGACCCCCGTGACGGGGCCTCTTTTATCCCAGGGGCATAATTTGAACAATCTTTATAGCAGACCATTAGATGATGTCACATGCCAAATATTGAGGCTCTATGCCTTGTGGTTTTTGACAAGACCTACATAAGTCTACGTAAACCATGTGACCCCCACGGCGGGGCCATATTTGACCCTAGGGGAATAACTTGAACAATCTTGGTAGAGGACCATTAGATGATGCTACATATTAAATATAAAAGCCCTATGACCTGTGGTTTTGGACAAGAAGATTTTTAAAGTTTTCCTTTCGGTTGCCATGGCAACCAGAGTTCTAAATGGAATTCAATTCTTTGAACAATGTTTGAAGAAGACCATCCAATGAACATCCCTGTGAAGCTTCATCAAAATTGGCCTGGTGGTTTAGGAGGAGATGTTGTTTAAAGGAAAGTTTGGACAGACGAATGCCGGACGGTGAGCGATCACAATAGTTCACCCTGAGCCTTGCCTATTAATGCTACCAAGTTTGAAAGTTCTTGGTCAATTGTTACTCAAGATATTGGGCGGAAACCATTTTCAAGGTTCAGTTCCCTGTGATCTTTACCTTTGACCTACTGACCTCAAAACTACAGTGGTTATCTACTTCATTAGTCCCATCAGGCTACCAAGTTTTAAGGTTCTGTGTCAAGTGGTTCTCAAGTTTATCATAAAATCCTGGTGTCAAAGTTATGGATCTTGTGTTATATGACGTGGGTGATGAGGTGGAATAATCAATTTAAGTTTGAATCAACTGCATAAATTTATCAACAAGAGATATATTGAAAAAGCATAAAAAATAAACTGAAATTCTAAGTAAATAGGATCATAATTTAAAATATATTTGTGCAAGAGTTATGAACTTTGTGTCATATGATGTAGACAATGATGAGGAAGAATGTAATAAAATAGAAATATAATTTAATGTATCAAATTAACATAAATTCTAAGTAAAAAGGGGGCATAATTCATGACAATTTGGTGTCAGAGTTGTGAACCTTGTGTCATATGACGTGAGTTATGATATAGAACAACAATATTAAGCTTGAATAAAATCAGTATAGTATTAACAGATGTAGAGTGAAAGTGCACCAAAACTTTAACCTGAAATTCTAAGTAAAAAGGGAGGATCATTCATGAAATACAGGTGCGAGAATTTATGATGTTGGGGATGATGGGGAATGACTTTTTTAAGTTCGATTGTTTGTTTTGGGTTTAAAGCCGTTTTTCAACAGTATTTCAGTCATGTAACGGCGGGCAGTTAACCTAACCAGTTTTCCTGGATTCTGTACCAGTACAAACCTGTTCTCCGCAAGTAACTGCCAACTCCCCCACATGAAACAGTGGTGGATGACTAATGATTTCAGACACAATGTCATTTATCAAATAGTCACGGAGAACATACGCCCCGCCCGAGGATCGAACTCACGACCCCGCGATCCGTAGACCAACGCTCTTACCTACTGAGCTAAGCGGGCGGGCGGGCTTTTTTTAAGTTCGAAGCAAATCCATCAAGCAATTACTGAGATAAAAAGGAAGTGCATCAAAACTTTAACAAAGGTGTGGACACTGACGCCAGGTCAAGTTGGATGACTCTCCATATACTTCGTATAGCAGAGCTAAAAACTGAACCTTTGTGGTATCAAACAAACTAGAAAAGATTACCTGTTCACTTGAAGTATTTCTATACAGTACCTTTTCTCCTGCTCCATTTTCCATGTTCTCTTCTGGGTGGCTTTCCTTTTTTCCTTCTGTTACAGAGATTTCCCTCTGTAAAGAAACTGAGTGCATTTAAATGTGCACGTTGTAGGTAATAGATATGCAAAAGAAATTATCAAACTATGCATCTTTTATTCATCAAAATACTATTTAAAAAAAGACAGACATTTTTGCTACATTTTGTTGAAAGGACAAATTCATTTTCATAACATAACAGACATTTTATGTACACTGCTTATAAAAATCATATTTCATGAGATGAAGGTAAAGCTAGATATGTGTCCACAGGACACAGGTACTCCCACTCCTGTCACTGTAAAGACTCTAGGTGAAATATCTTTTAGATATATGCAACATGAACTTTTAAGCACAATAACTCTGGCCTACCTGAGGGAAATCCCAAACAAAACACCAGGTGCACAACATCACATGCTATATAATGTTTTATGACTCTTTTACATTTTCACTACTAAAGTATTTATGCATAGTTTTAACTAAGTCAAGGGTAACTAGAAGATGCTTTTGTAGAAATGTGCATTTCTCTCCCAATGCATAGTATTACTAGTCAAGAAGTCAATAGGGGACAGGAGCAAATGTCCGAGAGACACCGATGGTTGGCTGTAATAGGGATTGTCTACTTGGCATGTCCAATCATCCCAAGAAGTTTCAACATTCTGGGCCTAGTGGTTCTCAAGTTATGGATTGGAAACGGTTTTCCATGTTCTGGCCCCTGTGACCTTGACCTTTGATCGAGTAATGACAAAATCGGTTGGGGCCATCTACTCTGCATGTCCAATCATCCTATGAAGTTTTAACATTCTGGGCCAAGTGGTTCTCAAGTTATTGATCGGAGAGCATTTTCCATGTTCAGGCCTCTGTGACCTTGACCTTTGCTAAAGTGACCCCAAAGTCACTAGAAGTCATCAATTCTGTAAGTCCTACCATCCTATGAAGTTAGAAGGTTCTGGGTCAAATGGTTCTCAAGTCATTGATCAGAAACGGTTTTCCAATTTCTGGCCCTTGTGACCTTGAACTTTGATTAAGTGACCCAAAAATCGGGTCATCTACTCTATATTTGCAAGCATACTAAGAAGTTTCACAATTCTGGGTCAAATGGTTCTCAAGTTATTTATCAGAAAGGGTTTTCCATGTTCAAGCCCCTAAGACCTTGACCTTTGATCGAGTAAACCCAAATATAATAGGGGTCATCTACTTTGTAAGCCCTATCAACCAATAAAGTTTGAAGGTTCTACGTCAAATGGTTCTCCAGTTATTGATCGGAAAAGAATTGTGACAGGCAGATGGCCCCTGTGATCTTGACCTTTGATGGAGTGACCCTAAAAACAATATGGGTCATCTAATCTGTAAGTCCTATCATCCTATTAAGTTACAAGGTTCTGGGTCATATGGTTCTCAAGTTATTGATCGGAAATGGATTTCCATGTTCTGGTCCTTGTGACCTTGATCTTTAATAGAGTAACCCCAAAATCAATAGGGGTCATCTACTCTGCAAGTCCAATAATTCTATGATGTTTCAACATACTTGGTCAAGTGGTTTTCAAGTTATTGATCGGAAATGGTTTTCCATGTACAGGCCCCTGTGACCTTGACCTTTAACAGAGTAACCCCAAAATCAATAGGTTTTATTTATTTTGTTGGGTTTAACGTCGCACCGACACAATTTTGGGTCATATGGCGACTTTCCAGCTTTAATGGTGGAGGAAGACCCCAGGTGCCCCTCCATGCATAATTTCATCACCAAAATCAATAGGGGTCATCTACTCTGCATGTCCAATAATCCTATGAGGTTTTAACATTCTGGGTCAAGTGATTCTCAAGTTACTGATCGGAAATTGTTTTCCATGTTCAGGCCCCTGTGACCTTGGCCTTTAATTGAATGACCCTAAAAACAATCTGGGTCGTCTACTCCATAAGCCCTACCACCCTATGAAGTTTGAAGGTTCTAGGTCAAATGGTTCTCCAGTTATTGATCGGAAATGAAGTGTGACGGACGGACAGGGCAAAAATAATATGTCTCCCCCAGTAGGGGGCAGACATAATAACTCCGGTCTAACTGTGTGATATCTCTAACAAAACCCGGGGTGCACAACTTCACATGCTGAATAATATTTCTGTAATGTTTCATAATCCTGGGTCAAATACTTTTTGAGATCCATGCGACACAAACATAGGACACCTTATGCATGTTTTTGACTAAGTCAAGGGCCTTAACTCTGATCTAGCTGTGTGAGATCCTTATTAAAACATCAGGTGCACAACTTCCCGTGCTGAATAACAATCCTATGACGTTTGATGACTCTGGGTCAAATATTTTTTAACAAAAGCTCGTAGAACACGAAATGCCCCCGTTGATGCATCCAGTAACTGCACAAGGAGCAGAAATTATTTGGTCACTATGCACTGGAAGTTTGATGTACTGACCTCAAATCAATAATTATGGGTCATTTAGCCATGAGTCATAAGTGACCTCCGTATCATATGTGATCTTAGACCAAAGCATTTTCTAGTTATCTGGCAAAAAAAGTTCTACTGTTCTGGGTCAATGTGACCTTGACCTTTAACCTACTGACCTCAAAACCAATAGCGGTCACCTACTGATCATGCCCAAACTTCACGTCAAGTTTGAAGATCCTGGGCCAAAGCATTCTTGAGTTATTATCTGGCATCTGTTCTATTTTTCAAGTTATCATCCAGAAATGGTCTAACTGTTTCGGGTCACTGTAACCTTGACCTTTGACTTACTGATCCCAAAATCAATAGGGGTCATCTACTGGTCATGATCAACCTTCCTATTAAGTTTCCTGGTCCTAGGCCCAAGCATTCTCAAGTTATCGCCCAGAAACCGTTTAACTGTACGTGGTCACTGTGACATTGACCTTTGACCTACTGATCTCAAAATCACTAGGGGTCATCTGCTGCTCACGACCAACCTGCCTATCAATTTTCATGATCCTAGGCCCAAGCATTCTTGAGTTATTATCTGGAAACCGTTTGGTCTACGGACCGAACAATATACACAGACAGACCAATCGACATCAGCAAAACAATATACCCCTCCTTTGAAGTGGGTCATAAATATGCACAACACAAATTTGGATGGAAAGACAAGGGCAACTCTACAGCCCAACCCCCACATGGGGAGTGGGGTGGGGGCATAAAAACTTTCAGCAACTGGGTGCTTATCTGTTTATAAACGAAATGGCTTTTGTACTTTTGTAATTACCATATTTTCGCCTGATCCACCAGCCATGTCCACAGACTGCATATCACATGAAGGCCCTGCCTGTAAAGAAAACAGTTTAATATCAAAGGCCGACAATATTCGGTTCCCAAATCACTAAAAAAAAAGGCATCAACAATGTATGACACATGCCTACGAAAATGCTTTAAAAATAATAAAGACCACGACATGGTCTCAGTCCAGAATAAAACAATCGGACATAAAATTCACGAAAATATGAGCTTGCCAATATAATCATGTTGATGGTGTATACCAAGTTTCAATTCAACTGGATGGAAACTGTAGGAGAAGGACACAATGCGCTGGTTAGATGTACTTGTGATATTTCAAAGGCCAACCAAGAGCACCGCCTACGGGTGCCATCGTTCGTCTGCAAGTGCTGGACAATATGTAAGAAATGAGTTACAGTTCAGAATTTCAAAGTACAAAAAGGCCATAATTCTGAAAAATAAGTGTGCAAATATTCAAAGCTGTAGCTCTTACAGTTTTTGAGAAAGGGTGGACCATGGGCTGTCTGTTGACAGCGTGCTCGACTATTTGAAGAATTGATGGAAGTATGAGGTCAAAATATTACCAGAGATTTTCAGACAAAAGAACTAGAATATGTCTGTAGGACACAGTGGTACATTTGTCACAAATAGGGGGCAATAATTCAAATGTTTGCAGTCTAAAGGGGGTATAGCCTCAACAAACATTTTATATAAAGGATTCATTATTCTAGGCCATATACTTTTTGAGCTATGAGCTATGAGCATCACAAACAAAAAATCCACTATTTTGGCTATTTCAAGGGCCGTAACACTGCCATAAGCAATAAAATTTCAAGAAGAATGCCAAGTGTGCAAGGTCACATCATGATAAAGACAAGGTTTCATGAATTTACATCAAATACTTTTTGAGCTAAGCACGTCATTCACGGATGAAAATGTGCATTTTTGACTATTTCCGGAGCCATAACTTTGGAAATAGGGGGTGGAGCAAGACAAAAAATAAGAGGTGTGCAAGTTTATATCATGATAAAGACTCCCACAAGTTTTCATCAATTTATATCAAATACTTTTTGAGCTAGGCGCATGACAAAACATTTTTCGTAAGGCCGGACGCACGCACGGACAAGACTAAATCTATATGCCCCCACCACTCATGGGTGAAATAAGGTGAAAATGTGCATTTTTGACTATTTAAGGGGCCATAACTCTGGAAATAGGGGGCAGAGCCAGACAAAAAACAGGAAGTGCGCAAGTTTATATCATGATTAAGACTCGTGCAAGGTTTCATCAATCTATATGAAATATTTTTTTAGCTAGGCGCGTCACAAGGTGAAAATGTGCATTTTTGACTATTTCAGGGGCTATAACTCTGGAAATAGGGGGCGGAGCTTCAGGAAAAATAGAATGTGTGCAATTTCATATCATGATAAAGACTCATGCAAGGTTCATAGATTTATATCAAATATTTTCTGAGCTAGCGCGTCACAAGGTGAAAATGTGCATTTTTGACTTTATCAGAGGCCAAAACTCTGGAAATAGGGGAGGAGCCAGATGAAAAATAGGAGGTGCGCAATTTCATATCATGATTAAGACTCATGCAAGGTTTCATTAATCTGTATGAAATACTTATTGAGCTAGGCGCGTCACAAACTTTTTTCGGAAGGACGCACGCACGGACAAGACCAAATCTATATGCCCCCACCACTCATGGTGGGAGTGGGGGAGGGGGCACAAAAATAGATAAGACAAACAATGTACCTGTATTTGTGGATTTGGATAAGTCTTGCACTATATGGTAATGTGTGACCATGATGGTAAGCACGTGTTCAAAGTTTCAAAGCCAATTATATCAAACAGTCAAGACAAAATACGGAATGGTATGCGAAACTTAACTAATTTCTATGTCAAAAAGGGTCATAACTGAGCTAAAGTCCTTGTCCTAATTATGTAGTCTTGCCTACATACGTAGACTATGATGGTAAACAAGTGGTCAAAGTTCAAATCCATATGACAAACAGGTTAGGCAAAACAAGTGAATGAAGTATTGCCATGCAATACAAAGTCCCCTACTGGAAGGCACCTAATTTTCTCTACTGCAGTATAGCATAATGAACTGATACCTGTCAATGATGTATAAGCAATATTGTACTATATATACACAGTATGCTTTAAACAAAGACTTGGATTAAAATTTGTATATATAAAACCCTATAGTTAAATGAAGTCTGTAATATATTTATATAAAAGGTAATGTTATTTAAAGTAAAAAAAAAATCCATATAAGTCCACACAAAACTCTTTACCAGGTAGAGATAGGTCAAAATACACCTAAAAATTGGATGTAACATGCATGTTGTACCACAGAAAACTGGTCTCGATTTTTCCCTACGGCCTGTAATAAGTAAACAATATAAGCTATTTATAGTAAAACAAAGGGAAATAACTCTATAAAACAAGAGTGCCTCATGGTGATGAACATTTGTGCCAAGTTACATCAAAGTCCCTCCATGCATAAATAAGAAATGCTCCGGACAGTCATTCTTGAATTTGGCATTTGACCTCTAAGCGTGACCTTGACCTTAGACCTAGGGACCTGGTTCTTGCACACAACAATCTGTCTCATGATAGTGAACACATATGTCAAGTAACATCAAAATCCCTCCATGCATGAAGAAGAAGTTTTCCAGACAAAGTCATTCTTTTATCTGACCTTTGGCATCTGAGTGTGAGCTTGACCTTCGACCAAGGGACCAGGTTCTTATGCAAGACACTCCCTCTCATAGTGGTGAACATTTGTGCCAAGTAATATTCAAATCCTGTTTTGCATGGCAAAGTTATACACCGGACAGGAAAAATGTTCCATTAGCCTTTGATCTCAAAGTGTTACCTTGACCTTTAAGCTAGGGTTCCGGGTGTTGCGCATGACACGTCGTTTCATCATGGGGAACATTTATGCCAAGTAATATTAAAATCCCTTGATGGATGTCAGAGTTCTGGACCTGACAGGAAAAAAAACCTATTGACCTCCAATTGTGACCTTGACCTTTGAGCTAGCGATCAGGGTTTTGCGCATGACACATCATCTCATCATGGGGAACATTTGTGCCAAGTAAGATTAAAATATCTTCATGGATGGCAGAGTTATGGACCGGACACGAAACAGACCCTGTTCATGCCATGTTAACATTTGACTGCTAAGTGTGACCTTGACATTTGAGGTAGGGGTCTGAAAGTTGTGCATGACACATCGTCGTATTATGAGGTACATTTGTGCCAAGTAATATTAAAATCCCTTCATGGATGACAGAGTTATGGACCGGACAGGAAAAAAGCTCTGTTGACCTTTGACCTCAAATTGTGACCTTGACCTTTCAGCTAGGGGTCTGGGTATTGCGCACGACACGTCGTTTCATCATGGGGAACATTTGTGCCAAGTAATATTAAAATCCCTTCATGGATGACAAGAGTTATGGACCGGACAGGAAACAGACCCTGTTCATGCCATGTTAACATCTGACTGCCAAGTGTGACCTTGACCTTTGAGGTAGGGGTCTGAAAGTTGCTCAGGACACATCGTCTTATTATGAGGTACATTTGTGCCAAGTAATATTAAAATCCCTTCATGGATGACAGAGTTATGGACCTGACAGGAAAAAAGCTCTGTTGACCTTTGACCTCCAATTGTGACCTTGACCTTTCAGCTAGGGGTCTGGGTTTTGCGCACGACACGTCGTCTCATCATGGGGAACATTTGTGCCAAGTAATATTAAAATCCCTTCATGGATGACAGTTATGGACCGGACAGGAAACAGACCCTGTTCATGCCATGTTAAAATTTGACTGCCAAGTGTGACCTTGACCTTTGAGGTAGGGGTCTGAAAGTTGTGCATGACACATCGTCTTATTATGAGGTACATTTGTGCCAAGTAATATTAAAATCCCTCCATGGATGGCAGAGTTATGGACCGGACAGGAAATAAGCCCTGTTGACCTTTGACCTCAAATTGTGACCTTGACCTTTAAGCTAGGGGTCCGGGTTTTGTGCATGACACGTCGTCTCATCATGGGAAACATTTGTGCCAAGTAATATTAAAATCCCTTCATGGATGACATAGTTATGGACCGGACACGAAATTGCGGACGGACGGAAGGATGGACGGAAAGACGGACGGAAAAGCACATTCCTATAGTCCCCGAAACTGGTTTTCAACCAGTAGGGGACAATAAGGACTGGTATGAAAAATGTAACTGATTTCCAAGTCCAACAAGAGTGCCAGAATGTCACAATATACACCGTCATAGCAAAATCTTTACATTAGCACCTGTATTTGCAAATTGAATTTTAATTCTGTGGTTATGTAGTAATTGTTTGTAATTCTTTTCTTTTTCTAAGTCCACAAAAAAATCCTTACCAGGTAGAGGTAGGTCAAAATACACCTCAAAATTTGATGTAACATGCATGTTGTTCTACAGAAAAGTGGTCTCGATATTTCCCTACGGCCAGTAATAGGAAGTTACAATATAAGCTATTTATAGTAAAACAAGCAAATTCGATGAATTGGTATCCCCCGCCGAAAGGGTTTGTGGTGAGGAATGGCAAAAAGATATATCCAGCAAATAGTTAAGGATGTTAATAAGAAGCAAATAATTTCATTAGTCAAAATCAATTTAACAGAAAACAAATGTTTAATTAAAGAGTACGTAATAAATGTATGATACTTTGATCCTGACTAAAGAATTTATTTTGAATGGGATATGCTTACTGTAATAAGCTTAGCTTTTAAAATTAAATGCAGTTAATTGAAATGTGAGCTTGAAGTTTAACTGGAACGAAATGTTGTCTTTGAGTGGTTTGGCACCAGGTGTTGCTGTTTAACATTTGAACTTAAAAGAGCAGATGTCCTTGAACATGGCTGAGGGCAAGGTTTGTGCAGTCACAACTTAACATGTAATGTTGAAGGTTTGAACATTTAAAAAAAAAAAAAAGGAATGGAAATACATATATATGTACAAAATTTCACATGTTGATTATAAATATTGATTGAAAATTAAAAATTAAAAAAAAAAAAAAAAAAAGGTGAAGTTGGGGGGGGGGGAGAGGAGGATACATGATCAGTGGTGGGCATGACTGGGTGGAGAAGTGAGGTGGGGGAATGGTACAACTTGGTAGGTTTGAAAAAAATCTAAAATAAGAAATGAAAAAAAAAAAAAAATTGAGGGGGGGGGGGGGGGGGGGGTGTGACCAAGGCAAGTGGGTGACCAGGTGTGGGTGCGCAACTTCACATGTTTATAATAAATGTTCACAGAAAAGAATGAAAGAAATTTAATGAAATTCTGCCAAATGGTAAGTTTGTTATGTACAAATATGTGAATTTTTAGACAATTAAAGGGCAATAACTCTGAAGTTACATAAGAAATCCGTACACATTTGTCTGTGCACAACCACATTATAGTGATCTAAATTCTGTTAAAGTTTCATAGTTCTCGGTCAAATATATCAAAAGTTATGATGCAGAAATTGCCACATCTATAGATTTATAGTACCCTATATAGTTAACACTAGAAACTTCTAAGGGCCATAACTCTGGTGTTACTTGGGCAATCTGTCTGAAACTTGATGGGCCCCATAACCTCACAGTGGTGAACATGTATATAAAGTTTGTTTGAAAAAAATCTAAAATAAGGAATGATTTTTTTTTTTTTTTTTTTTTTTTTTTTGGGGTGGTGGGGGGGGGGGGGGGGGGGGGATAGGGGGGGAGGTGTGTGATCAAGGTAAGGGGGTGACCAGGTGTGGGTGCACAACTTCACATGTTTACAATAAATGTTCATGGAAAAGAATGAAAGAAATTTAATGAAATTCTACCAAATGGTAAGTTTGTTATGTACAAATATGTGGATTTTAAACAATTAAAGGGCAATAACTCTTAATTTACAAATAAATCCGAATGAAATTGTGTGTACACAACCACATTATGGTGATCTAAATTCTGTTTAAGTTTCATAGTTCTAGGTCAAATATATCAAAAGTTACGATGCAGAAATTGCCATATTTATAGTACCCTATATAGTTAACACTAGAAAGTTCTAAGGGCCATAACTCTGGTGTTACTTGGGCAATCTGACTGAAACTTGACGGGCCGCAAGAACTCATAGTGGTGCACAGGTATATGAAGTTTTAAATAAATATTCCCAACCATTTCATAGATATGGCTCCGGACGGACGGACGGACGGACGGACGGAAAGACGGAAGGACGGACGGAAAGACGGACGGAAGGACGGACGGACGGACAACGCCAAAACTATATCCCTCCGACTTTCGTCGGGGGATAACAAAGGGAAGTAGTTCTAAACTGGGACCTGGTTCTTGCGCATGACACAATTATGCTAAGTTTCATCAAAATCCTTCTATGCATGCAGAAGAAATGCTCCGGACAAAGTCATTCTTGTATTTGACCACTGACCTTGACCTATGGACCTGAATCTTACGCTTGACACTCCGTCTCATGGGGGTGAACAATTGTGCCAAATTACATCAAAATCCCTCCATGCACGAAGAAGAAATGCTCCAGACAAAGTCATTCTTGTATCTGACTTTTGGCCTTTAAGTGTGACCTTGACCTTAGACCTAGGGACCTGGTTCTTGCGCATGACACTCCGTCTCATTATGGTGAACATTTATGCCAAGTTACATGAAATCCCTCTATGCATGAAGAAGAAATGCTCTGGACAAAGTTGTCATTCTTGTATCCTTTGACCTCTAAGTGTGACCTTGACCTTAGACCTAGGGACCTGCTTCTTGTGCATGACACTCCGACTTATGATGGTGAACAATTGTTTCATCAAAATCTCTCCATGCATGAAAAAAAATGCTCCGGACAGTCATTACTGAATTTGACCTTTGACTTCTAAGTGTGACCTTGGCCTTAGACCTAGGGACCTGGTTCTTGCGCATGACACTCCATCTGATGATGGTGAACATTTGACTAAGTTACATTAAAATCTCTCCATGCATGAAGAAGATATGCTCCAGACAAAGTTTGTGGACGCTGCCTTAACACCCTCCACCCGTCTGGGACGTTCCCATAATACGTCCTGTTTTTCAAACGGGCATATAAAAAGGGCCAAAATTCAGCCAAAATTGTTGACTGAGTTATGTACTCTTGCCTACAGATGGAGATCATGACGATAAACAAGTGTTCAAAGTTTCAAAGCCACATGTCAAATAGTTTTGACAAAACGTTGACTTCTATGAAAACTGAACCAATTTCCAATTCCAAAAAGGGCCATACTACAGCCAAAATAGTTGACAGAGTTATGTACTCCTGTCTACAGATAGAAATCATGGTGATAAGCAAGTGTTCAAAGTTTCAAAACCACATGTCAAAATAGTTTTGACAAAATGTGGACTTGTACGAAAACTGAACCAATTTCCAAGTCCAACAAGAGCTGTCAGAGGACAGCAACGCTCGACTATTCAACAGCCTTGTCAATTGAATGAATATTAAAGTCCAACAAGAGTGGCAGACTGTCACAAATACGCCCGTCATCGAACTTGACCTAATTCAAGTGCCATAATCCAAGTGTGCCTGGGGTCATTTGGCTGGTTGGCCGAACTTCGAACTTGGCCGAGATATTATGCCCACAAACATTGTCTGCAAGTTTGTGGAAGATCTGATGAAAAAGTTCTACCTAGAGAGCAGACAAGGCTAATTTTGCAGTTTTTCGAGTAAGGGCCATAATCCAAGAGTGCCTGGGGCGATTTGGCTGGTTATCGAACTAGGCCGAGAAATTATGCCCACAAACACTGTTACCAAGTTTGGTGAAGATTGAATAAAAACGAGTATTTCAAGGGCCATAATCCAAGAGTGCCTAGGGCGATTTCGCTGGTTATCGAACTTGGCCGCGATATTATGCCCACAAACATTGTCACCAAGTTTGGTGAAGATCGGATGAAAACTGTTTGACTCAGAGGGCGGAAAAGGTTAAAATTTGCAGATTTTGAGTAATTCAAGGGCCATTACCCCAAGACTGCCTGGGGCGATTTTGCTGGTTATCGAACTTGGCCGAGATATTATGCCTACAAACATTGTCAGCAAGATTGGTGAAGATCGGATAAAAACTGTGCTACTTAGAGAGCGGACATGCTTTTGGACGCCGCTCGCCGCCACAGGTGTTCACATAATACGCCTAGCTCTTTCAGAGACTGGCGTATAAAAAGTGGCATAATTTTGTAAAATTGCAACACAGGGTGAAGTTTCAATCCAAAAAGGGGCATAATTTTGTAAAAATGCAAAGCAGAGATATGGAACCTGCGCAGTACATATCAGATCATCACAGTGAACAAATGTGTGAAGTTTCAATCCATTCCCATTTGTGGGTACTGAGATACCAGCTTACATACAAAACCTTAACCTTAACGAAAAATCTCTAAGTCGAAAAAGGTGCATTATTTTGTACACAATAGGGTCATGATGACCCTGGATCGCTCACCTGAGTAATATGAGCTACATGTTTCAAATGTCAAACTGATGATAAAATATTAAGAAAGTCAGTAGGTCACATTCATGGTCAATGAAATTCAGTTTTACAATTGGTGTGCAAAACTGTGTATGTCATCAAAATTTCAAGGCTGTATCTTAAAAAACAAGAAAGTAGGTCAGTAGGTCAAGGACATAGTCAAGTGACAACATATTACTTGGGGTCATCAGGTAATAATAATTAAACAGTCTTGGAAAAATAGGATCAAATGATTTTTTAAGTATTTTTTTTCTATATAACTCACATAATAACTAAGTGACCCCAGGGCTGGGCCTCTTTTAACCCCAGGGGCATAATTTGAACAATTTTGGTAGAGGACTACAAGACAATGGATCATACAAAATATCAAAAGCCTAGTTCGTTTGGTTGCAGACAAGAAGATTTTTAAAGATTTTTCCTATATAAGTCTATATAAAACTTTGGACCCCAGGGCAGGGCCTCTTTTCACCCCAGGGGTACAATTTGAATAATTTTGGTTGAGAACCATAAGACAATGCTACAAACCAAATATCAAAGGTCTAAGTGTTGTGGTTTCAGACAAGAAGATTTTTAAACTTTTTTCCCTATACAAGTCTATGTAAAACTTGGGACCCCCGGAGCAGGGCCATATTTAACCCTAGGGGGATAATTTGAACAATCTTGGTAGGGGACCACTGGATGATACTACATACCAAATATCAAAACCCTACAAGAAGATTTTTAAAGTTTTCCCTTTTTAATTCTATATAAACCATGTGACCCCCGGGACGGGGCCATATTTGACCCTTGTGGTTTTGGACAAGAAGATTTTTAAAGTTTTTCCTTTCGGTTCCCATGGCAACCAGAGTTCTGCATGGAATTCAATTCTTTGAACAATTTTGAAAGGGGGCCAACCAAGGATCATTCCTGTTAAGTTTGGTGTAATTATGCCCAGTGGTTTTCAAGAAGAAGATTTTTTTTTAGAGAATGTTGACGGACGGACGACGCATGACACACGACGGACATTTTGCGGTCACAAAAGCTCACCATGAGCCTTTGGCTCAGGTGAGCTAACAAAAACTTAACCAAAAACTGCTAAGTCGAAAAAGGGGCATAATTTTGTAACAAGAGGGCCATGATGGCCCTATATCGCTCACCTGTTATCATTGCACTTGAGGACAAGAAGGTCCTCAGGAAAAATATCTATGTCCAAAGGACAGTAACAACAAAGAGAAGAAATTTAACCAAAAAGAAAAAAAAAATCTTACAAGGTACAGATATGTCAAAATACACCTACAAATTGGAGGTACCATCCATGTTGTACCACAGAAAAGTGGTCTCGGTTTTTCCCTACGACCAATAATAAAAAAGTTACTAAAAATAAGCTATTTATAGTAACGTAGAAGGGAAGTAATTAAAAAAAGTTGTAAGTGAAGAAAGGAAGGATCTGCCAAATAAATCTGTTGACATAAATGAAATTTCAGATCAGTATCTTCATAAGTTACGGAGATATACCCATTTTAATTTGAAATAAAGGGAGGTAATTTGACATAAAATCAGTCCATAGTTATCTACCCTGATTGGCTCAGTCCAACTAATGACAATAATGAAATTTCAAATAAGTACTATAAGTACTTACTGATATAAATCCATTTTGATTACAATCAGGGGAGGTAATCAGATATAAAATAACTCTGAACCTACGCTTGGATCTGATTTGTCATGGAATCCAAGAATTATTGTTGTGGAAGTTTGTATCAAATAAAACCATAAATGAAGTCTCTATATGGCTGCAAAAGCCAAAATAGCCAATTCTGAACCTTTAAGGGGCCATAACTCTGGAACCCATGAAGAAATCTGGCCAGTTCAAGAAAAGAACCAAGATCTTGTGGTGATACAAGTTGTGTGCAAGTTTGGTTAAAATCAAATCATAAATGAAGCTGCTATTGTGCAGACAAGGTCAAAATAGCTAATTTTGGCCCTTTCAGGGGCCATAACGCTGGAACCCATAATGGGATCTGGCCAGTTCAAGAAAGGAACCGAGATCTTATGGTGATACAAGTTGTGTGCCAGTTTGGTAAAAATCAAATCATAAATAAAGCTGCTACTGTGCAGACAA
>NW_026462946.1:0-68928 GCF_021730395.1 Mercenaria mercenaria | reverse complement strand
GATCAAAATAGCTAATTTTGGCCCTTCCAGGGGCCATCACTCTGGAACCCATTATGGAATCTCGCCAGTTCAAGAAAGGAACCAAGATCTTATGGTGATACAAGTTGTATGCCAGTTTGGTTAAAATCAAATCATAAATGAAGCTGCTATTGTGCAGACAAGGTCAAAATAGCTAATTCTGGCCCTTTCAGGGGCCATAACTCTGGAACCCATAATGGAACCTGGCCAGTTCAAGAAAGGAACCAAGACCTTATGGTGGTACAAGTTGTGTGCAAGTTTGGTAAAAATCAAATCATAAATAAAGCTGCTACTGTGCAGACAATGTCAAAATAGCTAATTTTGGCCTTTCAGGGGCCATAACTCTGGAACCCATAAAGGAATCTCGCCAGTTCAAGAAAGGAACCGAGATCTTATGGTGATACAAGTTGTGTGCAAGTTTGGTAAAAATCAAATCATAAATGAAGCTGCTACTGTGCAGACAAGGTCAAAATAGCTAATTTTGGCCTTTCAGGGGCCATAACTCTGGAACCCATGATGGGATCTGGCCAGTTCAAGAAAAGAACCGAGATCTTATGGTGATACAAGTTGTGTGCAAGTTTGGTTAAAATAAAATCATAAATGAAACCTCTATCGTGCAGACAAGAAATTGTGGACGGACGACGGACGAAGGGCGATCACAAAAGCTCACCCTGTCACTACGTGACAGGTGAGCTAAAAATGCAAAGTAGAGCTATGGAACCTGTGCAATCACGTCAGATCATCACAGTGAACAAGTGTGTGGAGTTTTAATCCATTCCCATAAGTAGATACTAAGATATCAGCTTACATATAAAACCTTAACCAACTATTTCTAAGCCGAAAAAGGGGCATAATTTTGTAAAAAAGCAAAATAGAGTTATGAAACCTGTGCAATGTAAGTCAGTTTATCACAGTGAATAAGTGTGTGACGTTTCAATCCATTCCCACAAGTGGTTACTGAGATACCAGCTTCTTTGAACAGTCGCGATAAAAAGGACCATACTTCAGTCAAAATACTTGACAGAGTTATCTACTCTTGCCTACAGATGGAAATCATGAATAATTGATGATAAACAAGTGTTCAAAGTTTCAAAGCCACATATCAAATAGTTTTGACTAAACGTGGACTTGTACAAAAACGGTACCAATTTGAAAGTCCAAAAAGGGCCCTAATTTAGCCAAAATATTCGACAGGGTTATGTACTCTTGCCTACAGATAGAGACTGTTATAATAAAGAAGTGATAAAAGTTTCAAAGACATATGCCAAACAGTTTACACAAAATATGAACTGGTAGGAAAAACATAACCAAGAGTTGTAAGTTAAAAGGGGCCATGATTCAACCAAAATCCTTGATGGAGTTAAGTACTCTTGCCTAAAACTGGGCATGGTGTTGAAAGTTTCAAAGCTTTATCTCAAAAGACTTTGTCAAAATGCAGACTGGTACAAAAAACTTAACCAAGGTGTGACGCCGACGCCGACGCCGTGGTGAGTAGGATAGCTCTGCTTCTTCTTCGAATAGTCCTGCTAAAATTTAACCAAGAAACCCAAATTTTCTAAGTACAAAAAAGGCCATAATTTTGATAAAATGCAAATCAGCGTTTTGGTGTTTGGCCTACACAGTCACTACTGATGATAAATAAGTGTGCAAAGTTTCAAAGCTGTAGCTCTTACAGTTTTTGAGAAAAGGTGGACCTAAACAAGAATGTCAACCAACGCCGACGCAGACGATCAAGTGATGACAATACCTCGTAGATTTTTTTCAAAAATGAGACAAGCTAAAAAGCAAATTCAGTCAATTAATATCCCCAATGCAATAGGCTGTTTTATGAATGAGGGGACTATATTTTGAAATATATTTAATTTCCAGATATACATAAATTTATGTACAAAAGGACCATGCAACAGTTTGTTGGTTTCCTATGTTTTACAAAATCGACGGGAGGTGGGTGGGTGGGGGTTGGGGGGTTGGGAGGGAATCTGCCCTATAGTGATCTGTACTTATTTAATTTCATGAAGATCCCTTGGTGGATTACTATGTTATGTTAGAATTTATTGATTGTGCTAATTAATCATCATAATTTATTATGAGGTTGGTGAATCCAGTTGAAATACTTTTTTGAATTATAAGCATTTCCATTTTCTTTTTATACAAAATGAAGGGGAAAACTCTGCTTTTACCATGTCATGGGGGATAATACAATACGTGAACAAAGGTCATGTGCTAATTAAAAAATAATTATGTGAGGTTAAGTGATTCTAGCTGAAATATGTTTTGAATTATTAGCATTTTCAATTCCTACTGGAGGGACACGCGAACTCGCGCACTGACGGATGAAAGGTCAGGCAGACAACGCCAAAACAAAATCCCTCCACCTTTGACAGAGGAGGCTATGGTCTGGACTTCAGGATATGGACCTGAAGAATGCTTCGAGGTACCTCTTCGATAAGCATATTGACTACAACACGCTATGAAAAGAGCTTAAAGCCATAGAAGACCCGGTTGCTGCCAAACAGTTCGCTACCACCATAGAAAGCAGATTGCTAAAGGAGATTCAGAGCATGACCAAACAGATGGAAAGAATAGATGCCAAAATCTCTGGTATGGAGAAGGATATTCAGGATTTGAAGGACAACTGGGCTAATAGAAAACCCTGGTATGGTGGTAAGCCCAAAGGAGCAGATATGCCAAAGAAAGAGAATATTGACAAGCCGGATTTAAACTCCGACAGACCTTCATCATAGGGCAGATTGGAAGTCAAGGTCATCACAATGTTAGCCCTAGTTCATTTTTACCGCTTGTTGGTACATCTAATGAGGCTGATATTCTTATCAATGGTACTTTGACAAAGGGTTTGATAGACACTGGGTCTATGGTTTCTATCATCAGTAAATCCTTTTTCAAATCTTTAGATCCACAGGGTTGTGTCAGCTTTCAGACTTTAGTTTAAAATTAAAAAAATTATGTATTCTTATATCCGTAATGTACTAAACTTCCTATCTGTTATTCACATTAATTTATGTAACACTTAAAAGAACAGTGTATGTTTTTTCCGCCATTCAACGTAACGTTTACTTCATGACGTCACGTCCGTTGTTTTATTATGTATTTATCCTGATGAAGGCGTAAGCGCCGAAACGTTGATAAAAGATAAATATTCACGTGTTGTTGTTGAATTTTACCATCGTAGACTTTAGTTTAGACATTACTGGTGCAAATGGTTCTCAGATACCATATTTGGGGTATTCTGTTTTAGGTGTTTCTTTTCCATCTTTTGCATCAACTACCATTCTAGTCGCTATTCTGACTGTCCCTGACACCGCATATTCACTCACTGTACCCTTAATTAAAGGAACCAACATTTTGAACTTTTTGAAGTCATCTGGAACCGAAGGATTGTCATCTTCTCTGTCAGATGCCTTGGCTTCCCTACCCGGAGAAAATACCACACCAGTCACATTTCTTCATCAACGCACAGTTATTGCGAAACCATATGAGACTATGACTCTTGACGGCAAAGCAAGGAATATTGGTAACATGTCAGCAGCTGTACTTATACAAATAAGACAGGTTCCACATGTGTACAAATACAGTCCAAGTTAAAACTTACAAGTGTTTGGGCAAATGTGGGCACAACTAACATTCAGATATCTGCAGTTACTAGACATGATCAGAGCAATGAACACAGTAATGTGTGCACTGCTATGGAAAACAGGAAGTTCAAACTATTTTAGAGAAAGATGCTGCACCTGTTGAGACTGCTTTTAGTGTAGCAGAAGAAGATAACACTATTTACTTTGCAGCTAAAGCTGAAATTCCACCTCATACTGTAAATGGATTAATGGAACTGCAGACCAAAAATTGACTTGCTGTGAAATACACCAATCTTAGTTGGGACACAATTACCGAAATGCAAAACTCCATTGCTCATGTACTGAGAGACGAACTGGTAAATGAGATCAAATCATCTGGGGTTTTCGCACTTATGTTGGATGAAAGCACTGATGTAACAGTTGATAAGGGACTCAGTATATGTGTAAGATATGTTAAAGGTGGGAAAACTTTCACTAAAATGTTATGTAATGTGCCTATTGCTGATGGCCGTGCACACCCTATTGTAAACTGTGTAGTGGAAGAATTTGAAAAGCTGAGAATCAGTTTGGCAAATTGTACCTCATTAGCTACATTTTGGGCAGCAGCAATGATGGGAAAACACACAGGGGCAGGAAAACAGATGATCAGTAAATACTCCCCATTTTGTGTACAGACACTGTTTGGCCCACAAATTAAATCTTTCTTGTTCGGACTATGTGAAGAAAAATGAGTACATGCTGAAGTTCCGAGAAAAATTCAGCTCACTGTACTTGTTTATAAGTGCCTCAAATATCAGAACAGTTGCTCTGAAAAATATCCAGAATTTACTTGAAGAACCAGAGATGTCCACCAAAGAACCCTTTTCTGTAAGATGGCTAGGTTTGCGAAATGCTGTTTTGGCAGTTTTTGAGTCTTTTGCATCTGTGTTGGCTACCTTATCTAAGTTTGCAGCAGAAAAGAATGCAGTAGCAAAAGGTCTGTTCAAGTATTTCAGTTCATACAAGGTTGCACTGGTCATTGCCTTGGTACTTAATGTTCACAATGAGCTTGCAATCCTCAGCTGTGAATTACAGAAGAATCTGCTTTTCAGTGAAATTAAGACCCTCATAGATGGAACTGTCTCAAAACGTACTTCTCTGGAGAGCAATGATGGTGAGTGTCTAGTAAATATGAAAGCAGAGATACAGAATAGCGATGATGATGCATTTTATGGTGAAGAAAAACTGGCATTCCATGACAACATGGACAGTGAATTTGAGAGAATTAGAAAAGACTACACAGGGAGACTGAAAAAAGAATATTGCCAGCCGAATTAGAAAACAGGACAGTGCTGTGTTTGATGATTTAAGCAAGTTGTTTGAGCCAACTCTAGTGAACTCATCCAGTGATGAAGAATGCACTGAAGCAGAAGAAGCTTTATCTGCATTGTATAGCTACGAAAAGACTGTGACCATTGTTCATGGGAATTTGACAGAAGGAACAGAAGATGAGGTCCATCAAGTACAACCCTTACTTGATCCAGTTAAACTACAAGAAGAGTGACCAAGATTACAGGGAATGATAAAAAATACTTATGCCAATCTTAGGACAGATAAGCTGTGCAAAAGAATCATTCTGTTACATAAGGATATGATGCCCAATTTTGCTAAGTTGGCTTCAACAGCTCTTTGTCTGCAGTCTACCAGTGTTGAATGTGAGCGCAGCTTTAGTACACAGAACAGGCTCAAGAGTAAATACAGAGCACCCATGGGGTCAGAGAACACTCTCATGACAATCAGTATGCTGGGTCCAGATGTTGCCACTTATGATCCAACTGCAGCAGTGACTTACTGGATCAGACAGAAGAGAAGAAGGAATAGTAGATTGTCAATGGAATTCAAGCCCAGACCAGCCAAGCGGCAGAAAACATGCTTGATTTCTGACTGACTTAAGTTCATGTATTGTTTAAGCTGTAACAGCTATGTTGAAACTTCACAATTCAGTGCTTTGTTGACTGTTTTTTTAAACTGAGGTATCTGACAGATACCTTATTATTTCAAGAGGATTAGACAGATTCCTTCAACCTTGTTGTTTTGAGATATCAAATACCAGGGCTTACAGTAAAACCTTTTCAAGTAAGTGTAACTTGGTAAGTTGAATTTCTTTTCAAACAGATGTGTTGCAGTAAGGAATTGAATTTGTTGAAAAAGCAATAAACATCCAGATTAAAAGCAATTGTGTAAAATTTGATGGGGTAAAATTCGAGGTGTTAATGGAAAACCAAAATAAGCAATTACAAAAAAATAGGGGGTAAACACCCAATTACAGTAAAATCTTATCTGTGGCTCTGTATATCAGAAAACCTATTTAAAGTAGGCAATAGTTATATCCACTGCTTTTATGAACTTCAAGTAGATATTTTATTGTTTGAATATGACAAAAAACAGGATGTGAAATGAAATCTCTAGCATACAAGCTGTTTACCGTCAATGCTTAGAACGTAAAGACGTGGCGTCGTCAAGCGTAATGTTTGACGTTTCCCTAGATGACTGCATTACGCCTTTTCACCTTAAGTAAACATTTCTGATCTTTTTAATGAAACCGTATATACATTCTTAAGTAAACTTTTTTTTATCTTTTTAATGAAATCGTATATATTTCAGGTGAAATAGAAAATGTTTGCCCGTCTTTGACAGTCTTATTTTACATTTGAAACTACGAATGAAAATAGAAAAGGAAATAGCCACAGTGCACAACAAATTTGAACAACACACAAAAAGAAAACTACCGGTCTATTATGTACAATGAAACTGCCATTGTGGTTCAATAACCTACTTTTATCCTGTCTGATTATAGAAAGAGGCTTGAGGAAAGATACAGAAACATCTTGTAGGCATAGGAAATAGAGATCAATATAATTGCACCTTTACTAATCCTACCAGGTGTTCTGTATTACAAAAGTGGATCTATTGTGACATTTTGATACAAGCAAAACTGTATTATCTGCACTATTATTTACCTACTGGTACTTCATTTTATTATTGGCTTGTTAAAAGTTAATTTTTTACCATATATAAGTTGACAGAATCATAGGAACCATGTCTTGAGGGGTAAATCAAACACAAATGAATAAATCCTTAATGATTTTGTTGTGTAAAAAAGTATAATATTGTGTCTGAAACAGTTTTCAATTTCCACTTAAATGTGTAATTGCAAGGGAAGTAAACTAATAGGTCTCTACTTATAAGTACTAGCCCAAGGCAGGAGTTGCCATTCTTTGTGGATCACAACTTTAAATTAAAAATTAAAACTTCTGTTATTGATATTAACAAAACTATCATAAACTTCACCTTTGTGAAATCATTTTTGGTTATTTCAAGGACTTGGAAATTAATAACTAGACTTCATTTAATGTAATACTATCATTGAAAAATTTAGGGTCTATCTCTACATCTTGATACTGACACATACGGATTTTAACAGTTCTAGAAAAACTTAACTTGTTTACCTGATCACCAGAAGCCGACATGGCATTAGTCTTTGTTGATTTGTCTATACCTGGTATAGTTGCATTTAAAAGTTTTGGCTTCGGCAATTTTTTGTCTGATCCATTAGATTTTTCTTTAGTCCTCTTCTTTGAGCTTTTATTCTGGAACAGTTTGCAAATCTTTGTATTTAATCTTTAGGTAATATTACTTCTTTTGGGTTTACATAAAGTGTTTCAAAATGACTTTTAAAAACAAGAGGGTCATGATGACCCTGAATCTCTCACATGAGCAATATGAGCCACATGTTTCAAATGGCAAACTGATGCTAAAGTATTAAGAAAGAAGGTCAGTAGGTCATATTCATGGTTACTGAAAGCCAGTTTTAAGATCAGTGTGCAAAACTGTACATGTCATCCAAATTTCAAGGCTGTATCTTAAAAAACAAGGAAGTATGTCAGTAGGTCAAGGTCACAGTCAAGTGACCCCTAATCACTTTGTGTCATCAAGTAATTATAATTAAACAGTCTAGGAAATATCATCTGATAATTTTTGAAGTATTTTTCCTATATAACTCATATAAGAAGTGACCCCCAGGTTGTGACCACTTTTCACCCCAGGGGCATAATTTAAACCATCTTGTTAGAGATCCTCTAGGCAATGCTACATACCAAATATCAAAGGCCTAGGCCTTGAACTTTCAGACAAGAAGATTTTTATTTTTTCATTCCTATATAAGTCTATGTTAAACTTGGGCCCCCCCCCCCCCCATTGTTACAAGGAGCTGCGTTCAATAAACGCTTGATGCCCCCGGTGGCATCCTTGTCGATATAAAGCAACCTAAGTCCAAAGCGAGGTCAAGGTCAAACTGAGGTCAGGTGATGTTTGAAGATGAGGAATGGTCACAGGTTACATCTGTATTAGTATCAATTCATTCTTGTAAGCGGTATTAATGCTAGACGAAACGGTCCAATTTGGTTAACCAAGAGATGGCCCATATGAAGCAACTTAAGTCCAAAATGAGGTCAAGGTCAAGGTCAAACTGAGGTCAGGTGATGTTTGAAGATGAGGAATGGTCACAGGTTACATCTGTATTAGTATCAATTCATTCTTGTAAGCGGTATTAACACACTAGGTAACCCGATATGTTCGGCGCAGGATTCTATGTTCGGCGCAGGATCGATACATAGATTTGAAAACTTTAGTGGTGTTAGTGTTCTCCTTATTTCGGTCTATAAAAACAATTAACCAATAAAATCACCTTACTAGTCTTATCACGTAATAAATGAAGTTTCCAAATCCGATTTAAAATCCTGAAAAGATGCCATTTTAAGCAAAAACGGCGAAGTTAAATGTTAAACTTTACGCCAATTTCAACAATTTTAAAGTTTATAGCCACATTTCTTTGAAAATATTGCAATACAAAGCCAATATCTTTATGGACTATATTTATCAACCTTTTCCCTGTCAACCTTCCAAATCATAATGTCTAAATCGGTGTTTTAGTGAAGATTTTTAAGTTTGAAATACACCATATGCACGAAAAATGGCGATGTTTGGCGCAGGATAAAAATGTTGCGGCGATGTTCGGGAGCAGGTTATTGTAAACTTCATCACAAATATCGCAATGACCGTTTTTGACGCTGTCAAGCAAATTGTTGATATCTAATAGATTTTGCTGTATTTACTTTATGCCAACTAATGAAATACTGAATTCTATCAGTTAAATATTTTTATAGCTCATCACTCACACTGTGAAAATATGAAATCTTTATTGTTATACAAACTTTAAGATCTCCGCCCTGGCCTTGATTGTTTTCAGACTTACGAAGCATATAAAGATTTATCCGGATAAATTTCTATTTTTTAAAAGAAATGTTAAGTTTTAAAAGATATATGCTGATGCAAGAAAATGTTCAGCATTGGCATATATCATTTATGGCGAGAGTAAAAATGTGACTGTCTAAAATGAAAGGAAATGAACTGGACAACTGGGGTATCAGACAAAACTATTAGATAATGTAGGGATAACGCATGTTTTTAACACGAAAAAAAGTATCTGCATCTTGATTCTTCCATAGTATTCTCTTTTTGTAGCATAAAAGATGCAATCTAATCCATAGTATGTTTTACTGTATCAGTTACCAAAACCAAACGCACTACCTGCAAAAATATACGTACTCTCTCCACCCTTGTTTACACCCCCTTTTGGAAGTCGGAGTCGATTTATTTATTTGTTGATAACCGTGAATGTATAAGAACTGCGTGTAAACATTTTGAAAAAATGTCACTACGTTCGTACTCTAACTCATCCGTTCTCTAAATGTGTTCGTACTCAGAATAATTCGAATTTTGAAATTGTGTACCTCTTTACCCAAATTTTAAAGTGATATGTAAAAATATGGGTAATTTTATGTTTGTAATAATGACAGATTAAAAAAATGGTTAAAACCTTCAATACATGCTTTTGGAAGTGTTGTTGATTTCTGGTTAAGGATATATAAATCATGTTTACCGTTTCCAAGAACAACAGAATGGTAATTAAAAATGTACCGGAATCGTAAAGTCATCACATATGAAAACAATGCATTTAGTCGTCGTGTAATGTTTTTATGCAAGAATAGCGACAATACACGTTTGTTTGATATATTAACGTCTGCAGAAGCCCTTAGGATATGTTTGTGACCTCGGCCTTCGGTCTCGGTCACAAACAATCCCGCGGGATTCTGCAGATGTTAATACACCGTGAACGAAAACGTGTATTATCCCTACATTCAACCAAGTAAATGAATATAATTATTGTCAAATTTCAATGAAATGCGCGGTAAAGTCTACTTTGTTTTTCACGTTGACGTGATTCCCTTTTGAATTATCCGTTTTGGGGCCGTAATACGTTTACGCTTTGCCACAGAACGCGCATATATAATATTAAAACACTTATCCCCTTGTTTTAGATAAACATGTATCTTACCGTCCTTAGAAACCTGTATGGCATGTGATACTAGTTTCACATTCTAGCATAAAACTGCTGTTATTGTCACTTTTCGGTGGTGTTTTAACGGGAGAGAAAACGTGTGTTAACAGAGAGATTCTCGCGCTCATGTGTTGTTATAACACCTTTTTATATATTCCGTGGCAAAGCGTAAACGGGCTCGGATACGAACCAGTCCCTCGGGATTCTGCAGATGTTATAACACGAAAAAAACATGGTTATCTCTACATTATCAAATAGTTTTGTCCGATACCCCAATTGTCCAGTACGGTAATCTAGTTTCATTTCCATATTTTTAGATAGTCACATTGTACCTCTCGCCATAAATGATATGTGCAAATGCTGAACATTTTTCTGCATAAGCGTATTTTTTTTAAAACTTAACGTTTCTTTTAAAAAATAAAAAAACACCCGGATAAATCTTTACATGCATCGGAAGTCTGAAAACGATCAGAGCCAGGGCGGAGATCTTGGCTGACACAACTCTTTTTGTATTGAATTATGGACACAGACACATGCATGAAAAAAAATATCCTAAAGAAATCGGATAAAAACAATAGACACAAAGGCTTGACAGTGTCCAATTTGATCACTGCACTCTATCTGCTAAATATGTATGTATGCATGTATGTATATAATAAATTAATTATGTTATAATGTATGTATATGAACACGTCTCTAAACAGAAACCTGTACATCGTATATTAAACCGTTAAATACATACAGCAAAATCTATAAGATATCAAAAATTAGCTTCACAGCATCAAAAACGGTCATTGCGATATTTGTGCAGATGAAGTTTACAATAACCTGCTCCCGAACATCGCCGCAACATTTTTATCCTGCGCCAAACATCGCCTTTTTTCGTGCATATGGTGTATTTCAAACTTAAAAATCTTCACTAAAACACCGGTTTAGACATTGTAATTTGGAGAGATGACAGGGAAAAGGTTGATGAATATAGTCCATAAAGATATTGGCTTTGTTTTGCAATATTTTCAAAGAAATGTGGCTATAAACTTTAAAATTGTTGAAACTGGCGTAAAGTTTAACATTTAACTTCGCCGTTTTTGCTTAAAATGGCATCTTTTCAGGATTTTAAATCGGCGTTGGAAACTTCATTTATTACGTGATAAAACTAGTAAGGCGTTTTTATTGGATATTTGTTTTTATAGACCGAAATGATGAGACAACTAACACCACCAAAGTTTTCAAATCTATGTATCGATCCTGCGCCGAACATAGCATCCTGCGCCGAACATATCGGGTTACCTAGTGTGATTAATGCTAGACGAAACAGTCCCATTTGGTTAACCAAGAGATGGACATATAAAGCAACCTAAGTCAAAAATGAGGTCAAGTTCAAGGTCAAACTGAGGTCAGGTGATGTTTGAAGATGAAGATGAGGAATGGTCACAGAATACATCTGTATTAGTATCAATTCATTCTTGTAAGCGGTATTGATGCTAGACGAAACGGTCCCATTTGGTTAACCAAGAGATGGCCCATATAAAGCAACCTAAGTCCAAAATGAGGTCAAGGTCAAGGTCAAACTGAGGTCAGGTGATGTCTGAAGATGGGGAATGGTCACAGGTTACATCTGCGTTAGTATCAAGTCATTCTAGTAAGGGGTATTGATGCTAGACGAAACGGTCCCATTTGGTTAACCTCGTACGGACGGACGGACGAACGAACGGACGGACAGGACGATCACTATATGCCTCCCGCATCAGTAGATGCCGGGGGCATAAAAACCTTTGCCTTGCAGTTTCAGGCAAGATTTTTAAACTTTTTCCTATATATTAAGTCTACGTAAAACTTGAGACCCCCCCGGGGCAGGGCATTTTTTCACCCCAGGGGTATAATTTGAACAATTTTGGTAGAGGACCACAAGGTAATGCAACATTCAAAAGCCTAAGCCTTGCAGCTTCAGACAAAAAGATTTTTAAAGTTTTTTTTCCTATACAAGTCTATGTAAAACTTTTGACCCCACATGACCCAGATTCGACCTTGACCTAGAGATCATCTAAACAGACATTCTGACCAAGTTTCATAAAGATTGAGTCACAACTGTTGCCTGCTTTTCCTTTGATTTGACCGGGTGACCTAGTTTTTGACCCAACATGACCCAGTTTCAAACTTAACTTAGAGATCATCAAGACAAACACTCTGACCAAGTTTCATAGAAGTTGAGTCACAACTGTGGCCTCTAGAGTGTCCACAAGCTTTTTCTTTGATCTGACCGGGTGACCTAGTTTTTGACCCAACATGACCCAGTTTCAAACTTGACCTAGAAATCATCAAGACAAGCATTCTGGCCAAGTTTCATAAAGACTGAGTCACATAATGTCAACTGTGGCCTCTAGAGTGTTTACAAGGCAAATGTTGACGCACAACGCATGCCGGACCATGACCAGTCACAATACCTCACCATGATCACAGTGTTTGTGAAGCAACAGATATAAGCAATAGTAACAAAGATATGACAGAAAAACAAAGGTTGCCGAAAAACTTTAACCTTAAAAATAACCTAAGTATAACACCTTGGTGACCTTGACTTTATGTATAAACCCAACCACTGCACATACTTTGTCTGTATGCTGGACAATGTTTATGTAAAGTTACAGTAAGATATAAGCAATAGTAACAAAGATATGACACTGAAAAACAAGAGGGCCAAGATGGCCCTAGGTCGCTCACCTGAGAAACACACCATAACAGTGTAAACATGTTTGATCTAGTGATTTCATGGGAACAAATATTCTGGCCAATTTTCATTAGGATTGGACCAAAAATGTGGTCTCTCGAGTTTAAACAAGTATTTTATTTGATATGACCTAGTGACCTACTTTTTGACACCAGATGACCCATATTCAAGCTTGACTTAGATTTCATCAAGGCAAACATTCTGACCAAATTTCATAAAGATCAATTGAAATACACTTTGTAAGGTTTTTCTTTAACTTGACCTAGTGACCTAGTTTTGGACCCTAGATGACCTATATTCAAACTCGACCTAGTTAACATCAAGGCAATCATTCTGACCAAATTTCATGAAGATAATTGAAAAATACAACCTCCATTACATACACAAGGTTTTTCTTTAATTTGACCTCGTGACCTAGTTTTTGACCCCAGATGACCCTGTTCAAACTCAACCTAGATTTCATCAAGGCAATCATTCTGACTTAATTTCATGAAGATCAATTGAAAAATACAACCTCTATCGCATACACAAGGTTTTTCTTTGATTTGACCTCGTGACCTACTTTTTGAACCCAGATGACCCATGTACGAACTCGACCTAGATTTCATCAAGGCAATCATTCTGACTTAATTTCATGAAAATCAATTTAAACAAAGATTGCCGAAAAATTTTAACCTTAAAAATAACCTTGGTGACCTTATGTATATAAACGAAGCTTTCGAAAAAATTTAACATGAAAATAATTCCAAGTATAACACCTTTGTGAGCTTGACCTTATGTATAATGGGCCAAACCCCTGCACATACTTTGTTTGTATGCTGGACAATGTTTATGTGAAGTTAAGTAAGATATAAGCAATAGTAACAAAGATATGACAGAAAAACAAAGATTGCCGAAAAACTTTAACCTTAAAAATAACCTAAGTATAACACACTGGTGACCTTATGTCTATAAACGAAGCTTTCGAAAAAAATTAACATGAAAATAATTCCAAGTATAACACCTTGGTGACATTGACCTTGGGTATAATGGGACCAGCCCCAGCACATAGTTTGTTTGAAGTTACAGCAAGATATAAGCAATACAGTACAATCGCGGTCCTACGAAAAAGACAAGGGACCGGCCGTTTTTTTCGTAATATCGCATTTTCGTTCGAACCCGGCATAGAAAGTTTCGCTACGTCTACACGTCGTTACAACTACCCAAATGTAATATCTACACGTCGTGATATTTATACATATGATTTTCGTATCGGAGTACATGCGTACCAGATTTATATGTTCTTAAACTCAATGGTCTACGCCAGACTTCCCTGTCGCCTGATATTTATAGGAGAAAAGATCAATCACTGTAATGTCAAATATCTTATGTCATAGTGCACAGCGTATGTGTTTCGAATTTAATTTGTAAGTTTTCACATTTTAACAACTGTTTACGCCCAGTTAATAGATAGTGACACTTTCCACTCTAAAGTGTGTTTCACGCTTCACCGTGACGACCCGGACCTGACACATTAAGAATGGAAGGTGTGAAAACTTAGCCGATACAGATATTCGTAAAACTGCATCTCAAACAAGTTGAAAATAGGCTGTAAGGGCATAACAAAACATTCGTTTGAGCGCATTTGTCGTTAAATTGCATTTTTCGTAAAACCGCGACTTTGTAACATAGAAATAAGAAGAAAAAAAGCCGGGACAGTGCTTTTTTCACTTTTAGGGGAAGGGGGTCAGTGCCCTTTAGATGGGAAAAAAAGACGTAAAACTAAATAAGAAAATGGGAATTTTTGTTGGTGTTGAAATAATCAAGCTTCAAGTTTATTGATAAATTCAGGGCCCATAAGAGCATGTGACATGACATATAACACAATGTAGCTTAGTAATACCAGATGGCAAGACAACTCTTATATAACCAAGTAAGTTTTCCAGACATGCATTCAATCCCAAGAAAAACTGACCTACCAAAATTTACAACAGACATTAGGTCCCTTCCTAGACAAGCTTACTGTCGCTGAGTGACTGCTTTTTTTACTTCTGACATTTGCAGCCAGCGTTACATTTGACCTGTCACAATATAAAACAAACTAAGAAAAGTGTATGCGTCGGATTTGTTGGACTAGTCCCTTCCCAAAGCATAAAATCAAACCCTGACCAACCAGAAGATGGAAAACTCAACACTAAACGGTCAAACAAATAGAATGCGTGTCATTAACAGACTAACATTTCAACATGTGAGACTTCGAGTTGTGCAAAATAATAAAAGCGCTTCGATGATACTGATTTATCAAGGGAAGTTACTCGTATAATACCGGTGTCGATTGTTGTTTTTGTCAACTGCCGGGAACCATGATGACAGAATTGGGCCCAACTTCCGAATTCCATCTTCTGACTTCCGGTTTGCTCTCTCTCCATTCAGCACTCATACAGTTCAGACGTATTCGTCAGGATTCGATCTAATCTGCTAATTGCTGGTATGTATTAGCTAGATTAAGGGTTTTTTAGCTAAAGCAGCCAGCGAGATGCTTTAATGGCGCTGCAATGCGGCCCGCAACGGCAATTTTTTTAGTTTATTTTTCATTTTAAAAATGACAATTTTTTCCTGTCATTTTCTCGCGTTTTTTAAAATTAGCATTTTTTCGGACATTCATGTGAAAATAAAGAAATGTCTAGGCCCTTTGGGTATATGTAGCATGTTTGCGGACTATCATGCTGAAAGAATAAACAAATGTCTAGGCCTTTTTGGGTATATGTAGCATGTTTTCGGACATTCGTGTTGAGATAATAAAAAAATGTCTAGGCCCTTTGGGTTTATGTAGCATGTTTTCTGACATACATGCTGAGATAATAAAAAATGTCTAAACCTTCTAGCTATTACTATCCAGGTAGCATGTTCAAAAGGGCAGTTCAAATATATTTCCCATATATTTTTCAAAAATTTTGTGTAGCATGTTTTTCGGACATTCATGTGAATATAAAACAAGGAGCTCCGTTCAATAAACGCTTGATGCCCCCAGTGGCATCCTTGTCGATACAAAGCAACCTAAGTCCAAAACGAGGTCAAGTTCAAGGTCAAGGTCAAACTGAGGTCAGGTGATGTCTGAATATGAGGAATGGTCACAGGTTACATCTGCATTAGTATCAATTCATTCTAGTTAGGGGTATTGATGCTACACGAAACGGTCCCATTTGGTTAATCTCGTACGGACGGATGAACGAACGGACGGACAGGACAATCACTGTATGCCTCCCGCATCAGTAGATGCCAGGGGCATAAACAAGAGGACCATGCTGGTCCTGAATCGCTCACCTGTCCACACACAACCCAGTTCATTGTGGCTAAGTTTCATTGAAAACCACCAAGTAGTTTCACTATTTTTAGACATACTGACCTAGCTTTTGACCGCACGTGACCCAGTTTCGAACTTGACTAGATATCATCAAGGTGAACATTCTGACCAATTTTCATGAAGATCCATTGAAATATATGGCCTCTAGGGAGGTCACAATGATTTTCTATTTTTAGACCTACTGACCTAGTTTTGGACTGCACATGACCCAGTTTCGAACTTGCCCTAGATATCATCAAGATGAACATTCTGACCAACTTTCATAAAGATCCCATGAAAAATGTGACCTCTAGAGTGGTCACAAGCAAAAGTTTATGCACAGACGATGGACGCCGTGCGATCACAAAAGCTGTCACTTTGTGACAGGTGAGCTAAAAAAAGCCTTTAAACAAAGTTCTTTAACAGCATTATTTCCATTAACTGAAAGACCAAGTCAGTAAGAAGTACTTTAAAATACATGCTTTCTCTTAAAGTAATTTATGATTGCCTACGCATAACCTGCACATTTAAAACCAATCTCTGACAATTGTGTCAGGGAGTCGACCCTTTGGCTCAGTGATTGGAGCATTGGAGTCTGGACTAGCACCGGAGCAACCCAAGTTCAAATCCCGCCACAGGCAGTAGGGATTTTTGTCATAAAATGCTATGCTCTTCGATTTGTTACAGCTAAAAGTCGTAAGAGCTAGTAATTGCCAAGTTTCCTGCAAGAATATGCAGTGGGGAACGCGTGACTTAGCCAGTGTCCGATGTCAAATCATCACAAAGAACAGCCGCTTCACAGAGGCATCAAACTCTCAACCTCCAGACTATAAGTTCTGTTCTAACTGGGTACATGCCAATTAGGCCTGACTATGACAAAACAATAGTCATCTTTACAGACAGGTATGAGAAAAGCAGATGGTATTTTACAATCACTGGAATTCTGTACACTACTGTACTGGTATGCCTGGAACCAGGAACAACAGGAACCAGGAACAAAAAGAAACATGTTCACTTTACTTTTATTTGACATGAATGTTTTTCCTTCAGGTTATATTGCACTTTGCATCTTGTGCGAGCAGGCACATGGTTTCCGCTGCTTGTTCCTTTAAACTGGCTTTTACGCTATAAAATCTATTAAAGTTTATGTCTACGATGAAGCAAAGTTTATAATTCAACTTGCCTGCTATACATTAATTACTTTTGATGATATAAAGAAATCCACTTTGGTTTTCAGTATGCTGTAAGGAAACTGCCACACACTTCACAAACAAGTTAACTTTTCTGATAAAACCTCTTAAGAACTTTAAATATTTCAATTTTTATGTCTATTGTTCTGTAGAAAGGTTGAGATACATAAGGACAAGAAGATATGACACCATCTGACATGTCTAAATTTCAAATATGATCTTCAAACAGTTACAGTATTAAGGCTAAGAGGTATATACACATGATATCAATACAAGAGGACCATGATGGTCCTGTATCGCTCACCTCTTCCCACATGACCCAGTTTTGAGTATGACGTCGTTTTTTCTATTATTTGACATAGTGACCTAGTTTTTGAGCTCATGTGACCCAGATTTGAACCTGACCTGGTCTCTAGAGAGGTCACAAGGTTTTTCTATTATTTGACCTATTGACCTAGTTTTCGAAGGTACGTGACCCTGTTTTGAACTTTACCTAGATATCATCAAGGTGAACATTCTCACTAATTTTCATAAAGATCTCATGAAAAATATGGCCTCTAGAGAGGTCACAAGGTTTTTCTATCTTTATACCTACTGGCCTAGTTTTTGACCGCACGTGACCCAGTTTCGAAACTGACCTAGATATCATCAATGTGAACATTCAGATCAATTTTCATGAAGATCCATTGAAATATATGGCCTCTAGAGAGGTCAAAAGAGTTTAATAATTTTAGACCTACTGACCTAGTTTTTGACCGCAGTTGACCCAGTTTCAAACTTGACTTAGATATCATCAAGATGAACATTCAGACCAACTTTCATACAGATCCCATGAAAAGTATGGCCTCTAGAGAGGTCACAAGGTTTTTTTATTATTTGACCTACTGACCTAGTTTTTTATGGCACGTGACCCAGTTTCAAACTTGACCTAGATATCATCAAGGTGAACATTCTGACCAATTTTTATGGAGATCCATTCACAAGTATGGCCTCTAGAGAGGTCACAAGGTTTTTCTATTTTTAGACCTACTGACCTAGTTTTTGACCGCACATGACCCTGTTTCGAACTTGACCTAGATAACATCGAGATGAACATTCTGACCAACTTTCATAAAGATCCCATGAAAAATGTGATCTCTAGAGTGGTCACAAGCAAAAGTTTACGGACGCACGCACGGACGGACGACGGACACCGCGCGATCACAAAAGCTCACCTTGTCACTTTGTGACAGGTGAGCTAAAAATGTCTCGGCCTGGAGATGTCGTTACGGCATGTTTTCTGTATTATAATAGTTTTTGCAATATTTTAGCATGTTTTTCGGACATTCATGTGTATATAAAAAATGTTCAGGGCCTTTTTGGCTATACATTCCTTTTTCGTGAAGTCTATATAGGGGCACAAGTCTGCTCCATTTTTGGGTATAATACTCTAGTGAATTATGTGTGGAAAAATTTTCATTGCTACATGTAATAGCTAAGCACAATCGTTTTGTGTGTGTATTCCTTACTTCAAGGAATGAATCTAGGATATTTCTGTTTTTTCATACCTACACTAAGTCTTGTTTTAGGTGCAGTGGTACTGTTCATTTTAAATGACCATGTGGTAAATCTACATACTAGGTACAATTTATCATGTGTAATCTGTTTTTTCATATTTACACTTGTTTTAGGTGCAGTGGTAATGTTCATTTTAAATGACCATGCGGTACATACTAGGCACAATTTATCATGTGTTATCTATCAGAAATATCCAGTGGCAATAGATTCTTAGTTTTATATCATTAATTTTTTTTGTAGGGAGGTTATAAGCATGTTAAACTGAAAGCATATAAATCCATATCACTTGGATGGCATTTCAGTGTTTTTATTATACATGTCCTAAAATCCATTATTCATGGATTGCATCTTTGTTTACAGGTTACTGGAATGATTTTTTTTTAAAGTAAATTCTATTTAACATTTTAAAGTAATAATTCCTTTATTCATGGCATATTGGTACATGTTTAAGATGCAGTGAGAAATAGTGGCTTTTTGTAAATATTTATTTCAATCTGCCTTATTTCTTAATGTTTTGTTATGCCCTTACAGCCTATTTTTCAAGTGATGATTATTTATCTACGGAAAAATGGCCTATATAATAACAAGCATATAAATCTATGCACCTTGAATTGCTTTTTCATTTTTTTAATATGCATACTTTCTTATTATTCTATATTTAGTGCTTTAAGTAACATTTCTTCTCTTTTTAGTGTGTTCTACGAGATCATATTATATCATCTCCATCCAATTTCTTGTTCTATGTTAGTCTACGAGAACATACCTATTCATCACTTTTTCACTACTACCAGAACTAATTTTTCATCATATACAGGTATTTCTACACAATATTAATTTTATAACCTCTATATTTCCACACCGTTGGAAATTATTCTGGAAATATTTTTTCCAAACATTTGGAAAGATTTTTATGCCCCCGAAGGGAGGCATATAGTTTTTGAACCGTCTGTCGGTCTGTCCGCAATTTTCGTGTCCGGTCCATATCTTTGTCATCCATGGATGGATTTTCAAATAACTTGGCATGAATGTGTACCACAGTAAGACGACGTGTCGTGCGCAAGACCCAGGTCCGTAGCTCAAAGGTCAAGGTCACACTTAGACTTTAAAGGTCATTTTTCATGATAGTGCATTGATGGGCGTGTCCGGTCCATCTTTGTCATCCATGGATGGATTTTCAAATAACTTGGCATGAATGTGTACCACAGTAAGACGACGTGTCGCGTGCAAGACCCAGGTCCGTAGCTCAAATGTCAAAGTCACACTTAGACGTTAAAGGTCATTTTTCATGATAATGCATCGATGGGCGTGTCCGGTCCATATCTTTGTCATTCATGCATGGATTCTAAAATTATTGGGCATGAATGTGTCCCAAAGTAAGACGACGTGTCGCGCGCAAGACCCAGGTCCGTAGCTCAAAGGTCAAGGTCACACTTAGACGTTAAAGGTCATATTTCATGATAGTGCACTGATGGGCGTGTCCAGTCCATGTCTTTGTCATTCATGCATGGATTTTAAAATAACTACGCATGAATGTGTGGCACAGTAAGACGACGTGTCACGCACAAGACCCAGGTCCGTAGGTCAAAGGTCCTAAACTCTAACGTCGGCCATTACTATTCATTCAAAGTGCCATCGGAGACATGTGTCATCCTATGGAGACAGCTCTTGTTTTTTCTGAGTGTGTTTCATTTGAAGTCATTGTTCTGTTTTATACTTTCCATACATTTGGAAATATACACTGTGAAGGAATAATTTTGTTCTACCTATTTTTTCCATACACGTGGAATATATCATACACACTTTTGTTGTTGAAGTATTGTTGTTTATCAGTTGTTCTATCTACTAAAATAAAAAATGAGTGATCATTCATCAGCCGCTGATTCTGATATTGCTATCCCACAATTATTCGAAGAACCATCAGACTCAGATCCTCTACCTAGGATTCCAATTAACACAGCTTCTTTTGATGATCTACTTAGTATCAGATACATTGGACCAAGGCGTGCTAGGCAAATTATATTGTTGAGGGCCGAATAACACCAAGTATTTTTGCCATGAATTTCCTGGTATATCAGACAATCAAACTGATAACTCTTTAGGTGATTTTGAAATAAATGAATAAATGCAATCTCATGAATCATCCTTAGATGATTCCCCACATACCTCTCCCATGAAATTGGTACCAACTACAACAATTTCTACAACAACAATTTCTACAACAACAATTACAACAACAAGTACAACAACAGTAAGCATGGTCAATATTGCTGGTGCTTATGCTTTTCCAACATCAGTAGCAGCACCTGTCAGTGTACCAACAACAATGAATCAATCCATTGCAGAGGATAGGGTTTTTCACTTTCTTTTAAAACCTCTTACACTCCTAGATATGATACTCCCACTAAGGAACATTTAGCAAATCAAAGTTCTAGTTATGGGTTATCAAGAGCTTCTGGTGCTATTCCCAAGACTAAAAGAACAACTTTCATGGACCAGTCGCAGCAAGTTATCCGGAAGAATATCATTACTCGGGGACTAGTGATTTTCAAAGATTGGTAATGATTCCCTCAATTACCGTCATTTTAGACAAGATATGGGAACTACGCCACCACCTAATCCTTTACAAGGTATGCATAACATGCAGCCTGAGCAAATGTACAATTTGCCATATGGAAGGCCGTCTAAGCCTCCTATTTGTTTACATGGAACCACAGTATCCGGGTTATCCTTCTTTGTTTAGGATGCCGGCTTACTACACACAAGTAGGTGGAGTTCCAATTAAAGTGGAATAAAATATTACCCTCACTGATCAAATTCAAACGCCTCAGCCAACTGGTAAACAACCAACCGACACTCCATTGCCGGCTCCACGCAGGCGTCGTGAGCGGGATGTTGGTATGAATCAAAGGCAGGTTGTCAATGACAGGCCAGGTAGGAGACCTGCAGCAAGGCCTGTACAAAATCGGCAGTCTGATAGTAGCAGGGATGAGGAAGAAACTGATAATGAAAACAGGAACGCTGAAAACCGGGAAAGACGAGAAAAAGTTAAATCTTTCAATATCCCGAAAACATTAATTTACCGGTAAATTGCGATCCTTTTATGTAAAGTTTACCACCTACGCAAAAGAAAACCAGTGAACTGTGAGAGAAAGGAAAACACGTTTATGCTGGTGCTTAAATGGTAAGTCTAGTGATTTTTACTCTCACTTGGTTGAAAGACAGCCAAACTTTGGTTATTTAGAGCTTATTAGGGTATTCAAGAATAGGTTTGATTACAGAGACATATAAGACACTCTGATTCTTGAATGTCGAAATGCCACACACAAATCAGAAGAATCTCTCTAAGTGAATGGGGTGAGAGAATAGTCGATTTAGCCTTCAAGGCATATAGAAAAATGCCTGATGAAAGAATGTACAATATGGCGGTTGTACGATTCTGTCAGGGCTTAGAAGCCAAGGAGGCAGGTGCAAATGTATCAAATCAAAGGCCTTTTTCCATAGAATCCGCTATTGATAAAATACGCTGGTATCAGCACATTAAGACGTTAATGTTTGGAAAGACAAAAAGAAATCAGTACGGTTTGATGTTAAACATCCGGTGGAGGTCAAACTGATATAATCGGAAGCAATTTTCAATCAATACTCAGATAGTGAGGAGGATGAGGAATATTATGTCCAAGCAGTTGGACGCCTGTCCTTTAATAAGTCCTCTAATAAGAAGAGGCCTTAGTATAAGAAAGCACCAGAAAAGAAACCAAAGGACGTTAATGCCTTTAAATCTAAGGAAAATAGATTAGAGGGTTTGGAAGAAAAGGTATCAAACCTCAGATACTGTGGCTAAACTAGCTACCAGTGTCGGTCGCTTGATGACTTGCCGCCTCGGTAGCCTAGTGGTACAGCGTCCGCTTCGAGTGCGGGAGGTCGTGGGTTCGATCCCCGGCCGCGTCATACTAAAGACGTAAAAAATGGTACTAGCAGCTTCCTCGCTTGGCGCTCAGCATTAAGGGGATAGTACTAGAACTGGTCAGCCCGCTCACTGCTACAAGTAGACACCGTCGTTTATATGACTGAAAAATTGTTGAAAAAGACGTTAAACCCGAACACAAACAAACAAAAGACTTTGTCGTCCAATAAGTCAACAGTGAAGGTTCCTTGTTTCGAATGTGGCAAAGGGGGACATTTTAAACAAAATTGTCCAAAACTAGGCAAAAAGGGTAAGTCTGTGTCCCAAGTTGCCTATGAAGATGAAGATTATTCTTTAAACGAATCGGGGTCAAACACAGAGGCCGAGGCTTGACCCATTCCCCTAAAGGCCTTATGCATCAAACGTTAGATGAAGTGCCAAAACTTCTAGAAATTCCAAATAGCTTGGATTCAAAACATACAAATGAAGGGTCTTATCCATTTCAAATGGGTGATTTATTTGTAAAAAGAACATCAGATGCCGATGAGGTGGGGAATGATCAAGCTGAATTAAAAAGCATAAACATATGCCAATTACGGTCATCCACCATGTTACAAGTATTTACAATTGTAAATGGAGAAATATCTTCTGCAGTTGTTGATACTGCTGCTGAAGTCTCAATTATTTCTGAAAAATTCTATGAGCAACTTAAGTTTAAACCCCCTGTTCTGAGAAAAGTCAAAATGCATACCGCAGGTAGGGATCTATCCATGCTCGGTTATGTAGTGGGTCCTATTAAGGTTACTCTTGGCAGCAAAACATATAATCAAAATCTGTATGTTGCCCCAATACAGGATGCCATGCTCTTAGGCCTAGATTTCATGGATTGTCATGGGATGTCCATAACTATCTCTCAAAAAGGTAAGCCTTTTATCAAAATCAATAATGAAAAGATTTGGCTTACTAAAATTAGAGAAATCTGTAGACCCCTGAGTTAAAGTTTCAAAGGTAACAGCTAGTAAAAGTTCTGTTATTCGGCAAATTCCGCTAAACATGTCCAATGTAGAATATGGGACAATTTGGCAGACTATGTAATTGAGCCGAATGAGGGACTAAAGGTTCTAGTTCCTAGAACAGTTCACACAGCAAATTCTAGGCTCTTGGTTTGCGTGATGAACATTCACAGACAGGCATATAAGTATAAAAAAAAGATATGTCTATTGCAAAGGCTCATGAGACAGTTGAGATTACACTAGTTCCAAAAAGTTTATCAGGAACGGTTAATGTGAATAAAACCACTGTTTGTGGAGAGGATGTTGATTTAAAGATACCTATCCATTTATTGGATACATATAATAGATCAGCATCCCAGTTATCTCCAGAAGAAGCCTACCAGTTTGGAAAACTTCTAGAAGAGTATCAAGACGTCTTTGCTCGGAGTATGATTAAGGCCAGTTCTCTGAAATAGAGCATAGTATTGTAGGTGATGCAAAAGCCATCAAACATAAAATGCGCCGTTCTCCAGTCTGTTTTGCCTCAGAAGAGGCACATCTGCAAAAAATGCTAAAAATAGGAGTCATACAGCCATCTATGTCTGAATGGGCTTCAGCACCGGTATTGATAAGAAAGCGCGATGGTTCTGTATGCTGCTGTTTAGATTATAGAGCCTTGAACAGCCTCACATTGAAAGATGTATATCCTCTACCGAATGTGGAGGAGTGTCTTGATACTTTGGAAGGAAATGAATGGTTTTCCAAACTGGATGCGAATAGTGCATACTGGCAGGTTAAAATGTTCAAGGAAGACTGGAAAAAAACTGCATTCGTAAAAAAATACGGTTTATACGAGTTCGTTAGGATGGTCTTCGGACTTTGCAATGCACCTGCCACGTTTGCACGGGTAATGAACTTGATACTGCATGGGCTGAATTGGAACATAGTGCTTGCCTTTTTAGATGACATTTTAGTTATGGGGAAAGACTTCCAAAACAACCTTCAGAACCTAGAAAAAGTGTTTAAGCCTTTAAGGCAATATAAACTTAAACCTAAAAAGTGAGTTCTTTCAGAAGAAGATAGTTCCTTGGTAGAATAATTAGTAAAAATGATCTAGAAATGAGTGATGAAAACATCAATGTGGTTAAAAACTGGCCCATCCCCAAGAAGAAGAATGATGTCCAAAAATTCCTGGGACTTGCGAACTACCATAGGTCATTTATCAAGGACTATGCTAAACTGGCTGCACCCTTGTATGAGTTAACAGGGAAGAACAATTTTGTCTGTGGAAAACAACAAAGGTCCTTTGATATTATCAAACGTAAATTAATTTCCCCACCCATTTTGGCTTTCCAAATCAAAAAGATCAATTTGTGTTGGATTGTCATTCCAGTGATTTTGCAACTGACTGTGAACTCATTCAAATCCAAAATGGTCAAGAAAAGGTTATTGATTATGAAAGTTTTTCATTATCACCTGAGCAGAGAAAGTATTGTACCACCAGGAAAGACCTATTAGCTGTCATTAGATTTACAAGACAATTCCTTCATTCTTTATCAGGAAATCTTGTAATTGTTCGGACTGATCACAGTAATCTCACTTGGTTGCTCAACTTTAAGCAGCCTTAAGGTCAAGTTGACAACTTGCTAGGTGGATTGAGGAACTGAGCCAATATAACCTTACAAGAGGGCCAAGTTGGCCCTAGGTCACTCACCTGAGAAACACAACATTACAGTGTAATCATGTTTGACCTAGTGACTTCATGGAAACAAATATTCTGGCCAATTTTCATTAGGATTGGACCAAAAATGTGATATCGAGTTTAAACAAGTATTCTCTTTGATATGACCTTAAAGTGACCTAGTTTTTGACCCCAGATGACCCATATTCAAACTTGACCTTGATTTCATCAAGGCAATCATTCTGACCAAACATCATGAACATCAGTTGAAAAATACAGCCTCTATCACATACACAAGGTTTTTCTTTGCTTTGACCTAGTGACCTAGTTTTTGACCCCCAGATGACCCATATTCGAACTCGACCTAGATTTTATCAAGGCAAAATTTCATGAAGATCAACTGAAAAGTACAGCCTCTATCGCATACACAAGGTTTTTCTTTGATTTGACCTAGTGACCTACATTTTGACCCCAGATGACCCATTTTTAAACTTGCCTAGATTTCATCAATGTTATCATTCTGACCAAATTTCATGAATTAGCAATGCTGATGCTCTGTCCAGAATCCTTGATTTAAATAGTTGTGACAATTACAGATTAGGTAACAATCTGAAAAATTTGCCTTGTGGTGATAATTGGGATAATTTTGTAACGGAAGTAGATGACGTCATTCCATTAGCATCATGAAAGAGCTTTGCTTCCAAAGACAATATGTCTGTTTGTTCATGTGCCCTACAGTGGTATGAGGATAGTGATTCCATTTCAAATGGAACCGTGTCCGGGATCAATTCCAATCAAGTGGGAATGGATCCCGAAACAATTTTGTCACATTCCATTCTATATGGAACACAGTCACAGATAGAATGTTCAGCTAACAATTCCAATCAAGTTGGAATCGATCCTGAAACCATACTGTCAGATTCCATACTTTATGGAACAGAATCAGCAGAACCTAATTTTGAGGTTTCAAATCCGGACGATTTGTTGCATTCACATTTTGAAGTGTTTGCTGGTTCAGATCCGGTTGTGAGTATTCAACAAATTGGGGTATCCTCAAGTGACGGTAACATCCAAGGTAAAATCAAATCTATTTGGGGGCATGATGTTGAAGATGTTAAAGAGGCACAAGCTTAAGAGAATGACTTCAATATTCTTCTGACCTGGCATAAAACAAATACAGTACCTTCTGAGGGTGAACTTTTTCTGGCAAATTCCATAGTAAAGAAATATTGGAAACAGGGAAATGTTCCTACTAGAGAATGGTGCTCTTTGGGGGAAGAACAACGAGGATTACGACAAAGTGTTAGTCATACCAGAATCTCTAAAGAGTGCTATTCTCGAACTACACCATGACATACCATCTTCTGGTCACCAAGGTGTTGTTAGAACAAAAGCTAAGGTTAGAAGTAAATATTCCGTTACCATCCCAAACAGCTGATATAACGGCACAGGCAGCTATTAACAACTTTTTCGCCTGGTTTGGATACCCTTTGGAAATCTTCACTGACCAAGGCCGAAATTTTGAAAGCACTCTATTCAAACAAGAACTGTCAGTGGACAGCGCGCTCGACTATTCTCAGTGCTTGATAGTATAATATAAGCAATGAGTAAAACTTTAACATTACAATAAGCATATTCTAAGTCGAAGGGGCCATAATTCAGTCAAAATGCTTGATAGAGTTGCCGCCTCCTTTTTACAGACTGGGGTCATGATGGTAAACAAGTATGCAAAATATGAAAGCAATATCTCAATGGACTTTGAAAATATTTGGGGTGGTACGCAAACTTTAACATTTATTCTAAGTCGAAAAGGGGCCATAATTCAGTCAAAATGTTTGATAGAGTTGCCTCCTCCTTTTTACAGACTGGGGTCATGATGGTAAACAAGTATGCAAAATATGAAAGCAATATCTCAATGGACTTTGAAAATATTTGTGGTAGTACGCAAACTTTATTATTTATTCTAAGTTGAAAAGGGGCCATAATTCAGTCAAAATGCTTGATAGAGTTGCCTCCTCCTTTTTACAGGCTGGGGTCATGATGGTAAACAAGAATGCAAAATATGAAAGCAATATCTCAATGGACTTTGAAAATATTTGAGGTGGTACGCAAACTTTAACATTTGTGTGTCGCTCACGCTAACGCTCACGCCAACGCCGGGGCGAGTAGGATAGCTCCCCTATTCTTCTAATAGTCGAGCTAAAAAGTGTGAAATTCTGGGTATTCATAAAGCTAGAACTACCCGCTACTGTCCTTCTGGAAATGGTGAAGTCGAAAGATTCAATCGTACTTTGATGGATGCAATACGCTGCTACATTAGTAAAAATCAGAACAAGTGGGATAAATATCTAGCTCAGATAAGTAGTGCCATGAGATCCTGTGTAAATCGAAGTACTGGTTACATTCCAAACAGATTAATGCCAGGAAGAGAGGTTAATCATCCTGCAGATCTCATGTATTCCACTGATTCCCCAAAGTCCAGTGAGAGTCCAAAAAATTATGTTCAAGACCTTGAACAATCAATTAAAGTAGCTCACAATATGGCCCATAAGACCCTCAAAACCATACAATGTAGAATGAAAAGGGACTTTGATTTACGGGTAAATGTGAAATCCTATAAACCTGGGGATTTGGTTTATATTCTGGATACCGCTTCCATAAATGGGAAATGTAAGAAACTGTCCCCACCTGGAAAGGTCAAGGAATCATAGTAAATAAACTGACCCCTTATCTCTATAGGATTAAACTCAGGAGTTCCATGTTTGTAACGAATCATGACAAGCTGGCTCCCTGTAAGGCAAGGCTATTACCAAACTGGCTTGGAAATACAAGGATAACTTCCACTTGCTTAGAGATAGTATACCAATAGCTAATCAGGGGAAACAAGATGTTCCATATTGCTTGTGTAGGGGAATTCATGATGCAATGCGATGAATGTGAAGAATGGTATCATGGGTCCTATGAGAATGTCTCTTCACAGGATGCTATGGATATTGACGAGTAATTACTTGCCCTTATGTAAATCCTAGGCAATATGTTAGAAAACAAGTAACTGTATTTCAGGTATGGCCACCGGGACTGATGAGACAATCAGGTCTGTCGAAGACAACATCAGAAGGAGGGTACTTCTGAGGACCTATCAGTTGATAGACATGCTCCAGAGGGTTCCTGGGCTCCCTGGGGATGAATTCAAATGCCTGGTCAAAGAACAGGGGGAGATAGCTTTGGCCCGTAAAAATTATAAGTGGGTCAAAGAAACCAGACAAAATGCTATGCATTGTTTTGACGACAATTGGTTGAGCGAATTTCTCCAAAACAAGTCTGGTAAGGCCTTTCGGCGCAAGGTCACACCACCCCAGGACTACCAAGGCCAAGGTAGTCAAGCGTCAAAAGATATCCGTCCGGAGTATAGATCTGGCTCCCCCAAGTCATCCAATTCCAGTAGTCCAATTACATTGGACTCTGATTCATCTGTTCCAGTGAATCCAACCAATTTGGAAACTGAGATCAAACAGAAGTTAGCTTGTCCAATTTCATTGGACGCCAATACGCCCTCTGTTTCAGGTAGTCCAATTATATTGGACACTGAAGCAAGTGCCTAAGAAAATCCAATGATATTAGATACCGAAATAGGGAACGATCCTTATGATTTTGGGGAGGACCCAAATATTGAGTTGGGAATTTCTGATGAAGGATCTTGCCATCAATCAATGGTAATTGATGTTTCTGTCTCAGTCGGAACCTTTGTAACGATGGGGATATGTCGGAGGAGACCCACGCTAACAAGCGGAAGCGGGTTTCCGAACAGGAAAACGTCCCAGTCACAGTGGGTTCTTCCCCTGGAGTGGGCTCTTCGAGCCAACAAGGAAAGAGGAAAACCCTTTATTGTGATCTTGGTATTTAGGTTCTCATGTTAGAATTGCGGTCCATGATACTTCAGCATCTGCTGATCTTAAGGAAGGTGAGGCTGTTCTGACCTCTAAGCGAAAACGTGGGGGTTCTAGTATGTGTCCAATATATAGGTCACTGAGACAACATGCTATGTTTCATCACATACCCACTGTTTTTCATGATCATGAAACTCAAGAACAGCTTATGAACCCTTATTTCCATCAAGAAAGAATGGCAAGCCTTAAGAAATTAGCCTCACTGTGTCTTGGTCCAGGTAACGGAATTTGGAAATTGTATAGATACTTTGATCAAAGTAACATCCTTTCCCATCAGTCTCAGATCTCCAGTGAGAGTCAGGTAGCCATGAAGGCTCTGTGCCAGCACCAGAGTTGGCCTAGCCCGAAGGAGTTTACCTTAAATCCCTTAAATTCCTGGGCGTCTCTGATTCACTGGTGACCGGTTATCACCTGTCTGTTGGATTTAACGTCGCACCGACACATGATAGGTCATATGGCGACTTTATCACCTGTCTGGGAATGCTTACGGAATATAATCTGATTGTTTTCCATAACTGATGTAAGGCTGGTTCCTGGAGAGAGACATTCCAGTCCGTTTCTGGTTATAGGCGTGAGGTTGTGGCCAATAAATCCGGCACTAAATTGGAGGTTACCATAAGCACCTCTAAGGCAGCTAAGGCTCAAGTGGCGGGAACCTCAGCAGAGAATGATGAGAATGGGAACATTCCGATGGAAGCCTTTGACAGTCACTTCCATTTAGATCGCACCGGTCAAAAAATCAGAAAAATTTCTGATGAAAACCTCAGTTATGGACCTGGATTTATTACCTAGAGTTCTGGATCACAAGCAGTCTGTGGCCCCCCATAACCTGGTTGATCTTGTTGGAATGGTGGCTGTCTATTGCGACCCGAAGGTCTACCCAAGACATTTTACCACTGACAACAGGGTTAGAGTTGCAGTGGGATGCCACCCGAGGCATGCCGAGTCGTTTTGTGAGGATGACTTTAATGATCTTAAGAGATTGCTCGGTTTACCAATGACAGTGGGTCTTGGTGAAATTGGATTGGACTGGACCGAGCCTGCTAGTACCTGGGACAAAAAAGAGGAGGTATTCAGGCGCCTTCTCCAGTATGCTTGTGTGGGTAGAGTGTTGGTTCTCCACGTAAGAGGTAAAACTAGCCATGACTCTACCATCTACCATAATGTCTGGAGATGGTAAAAGAATACTGTGCTGTAAGACAGCCTATTCATCTCCATTGTTTTGGAGGAGACAGCCAGGTATTGTTAGCATGGTCCAGTACTTTTCCAAATTGTTACTTCGGGTTTACGGCTAATGTGTCCAGTTTCGGGGACCGAGCAGCTGTCGGCTTTGCAGTCTTGTTTCTTTGGACCGTTTACTGATTGTATGCCCCCAAAGGTAAACCAGGATAAATCTCCAGTGTTTAACACTCGGGCATATATTGGGGACGTGGCTGGGATAGTGCCTACAAAAAGAGACATTAATCGGTTGCTTAAGGCCAGTGTGGACAATGGTCGTAGCTTGTATCGGTTCAACTAAATCATTCAGCCTGCTTACATTTTTTCTTTTAGCTTTAACTAAAGCTGTAGGTTAAATTATTATCATGGACTAAAGATATGTTATTCAATATTTACTTGGAATTCATGCTTAAGTGCTCTGACTAGATTCCAACATCTAGTGGGAATCTGATTAAAGATACTTAATTTTAGTCTATATATAAAACAATTACACATAGGGTTTATATTCCACTTAACTTTGGAATTTTTGTGCATCATCATTTAATAAATTCCAACACCTGTGGGAATATTTAATGAAATATGAATAAACTTATTCATTCTATATCTGTAAAGGGATAAACTTATTCCTATATTGTACAGATTACCTAGATTTTGAGCTATACTTTTTGGTTATTTTTCCATCTGGATATGGAAATTTTCTAATCTATAAGTCTCAAAATCAATTTCTCCCGAGAGGGGTTATTTCTAAAGTTGGGGAGAGTGTTGTGTTTGTCAAATGTCGGGAACCATGATGACAGAATTGAGCCCAACTTCCTATTTCCGTCTTCTGACTTCCGGTTTGCTCTCTCTCCATTCAGCACTCCTACAGCTCAGACGTATTCGTCAGGATCCGATCTAATCTGCTAATTGCTGGTATTAGCTAGATTAAGGGTGTTTTAGCTAAAGCAGCCATCGAGATGCTTTACGATGTAAACAAAACGCGAGATACAACCGTGAACTGTTTTCTGTATAAAATTAACAAAATAAACTAGAGTATAGTGATATATTATGATTTAATTGATCGGCGACTTTTTTTTTATTTTCAGAGGGAAATTTTATGCATCGAGAAGGGGAAAAACCATACTATTTTGTGGGGGAATGGGGCTGAATTTTGTCGAATATTTTGGTTGAAAAAAAAACGCTGCGGGACCACATCTTTTCGTAGTATACCAGTATTACGTTAAATTGCGATTCGTAGCACCGCGAATGCACTGTACTTATAAAATACTTCAAGAAAGCTCATGCCGACGCTGACACCGACGCCGGGGCGAGTAGAACAGCATCCCTATTCTCCGAATAGTGGAGCTAAAAATATTTGAAAAAGTCGTTATGAGGGTTCGAACTCATACAAAAGGATTTGATGATTTGCTATTAGTATTTGCATTCTATCCGACTGAGCTATTTTGCAATACACTTATTGGACAGTTAAAATGAAACAAAAGCTGATATTGACTTGCGCAAGCTATATAAATTGTTTTTTATCCATTATCGTAAAATGGACGCGTCCTCGCGTTTGCACGGGAATCATGTTATCATTGGGGATTAGTATCAAATACTTGTATGATACACAAATAAAAAAAAGAATAAACACAATTAAACAAGAGAGTCATTGACCCTAAAGCGCTCATTTGTGTACAAGGCTTCTAGTATGTTTGTTTAACATAAATTGGTACTAGTACAAGTACAGACTTCTATATCATATACATGTCGCACATATTTTTGAACCTCATAAGGGCAATAATTTGAACAACAAGTATGCCCACGGGCAGAATGTCGAGACCGAAAGCTGTCGTGACCTTGACCTTAGACCTAGGGACCAGGTTCTTGCGCATGGCACTCCGTCTCATAATGTTGAACATTCATGCCAAGTTACATCAAAATCCCACCATGTACGAAGAAGAAATGCTCCGGACAAACTTCAATTTGACATTTGACCTCCAACTGTGACCTTGACCTTTGAGATAGGAACATGTGGTTTGCGCATGACACTCCTTCTCATTGAGGTAAACATTCATGCCAAATATAAACAAGACTGGAGTGGTCCATGTATGTCAAAGTTATGGTCCGGACAAAAAAGGACGGACGCATGGACGCACAGCACATACTCCGACCCGCCAAAAGTGACGACTAAGTCGAGCTCACTGCAAGCGGGCCCGGCAATAACGGTAAGCAGTACAATTCTGATATCACACGCAAAATATCAAACAGAAAGGCTCAAACTATTATTGATTTAGAGAAGATTTTCAAAGTTTCTTATATATAAGCCTTCAGTAACTACATGTCACACAAAGGGGCGTGGCCATTTTTGACCTTAGGGCAATAATTTGGACAATTATGGTAGGTTATATCACATGCCAAATATCAAAACTCTAGTGAAAAAGAAAAGATATTTAAAGTCTGATAGCTGAAAACCTATTTTTAACAAAAAAGACCCACATGTTCAATGAACTGGAACCATTTAAATAACTTTGAAAGAGGGCTACCCAGAGATCATCTGTGTAAAGTTTCAGTGGTTTTGGAGAATATGTTGTTTAAAGAAATTGTTGATGAAAAGTGACCACGCCCTCTGGCAGCCATGTTTTTTGGCGAATCAGAAAAATTTGAACAATATTTGTAGAAGGTCATACAAGGGCAATTTGTGTGAAATGAGAGTTGTAGAATGGAGATGGATGGATGGATATATGGAAAAGCACAATCCTATAGTCCTCAAAACTGGTTTTCAACCAGTAGGGGACTAATAAATTAGAAACAAGAAGCCATACCTGTTTCTCCTTTGATTCAGTTTCCTTCTTTTTTTCCTCCTTCCATTCTTTGACCGCTGAAATACAGAAAAGAAGTTAGAAACTGTCCTTCAAAGGTTGCTTCAGACCAAGTTTGGTATGAACCTACTTTAACAGTTTTCTAGTTTAGATTCTAGCAGCTCTTAAAAAGCAGTTTCATGTACGAGAAGGAACACCCGTCAAGTGGGAAGCTGTTTAAAGTTTTATTATTTTATTATCAATATTAAGCTCTGGCAGGTCCCAAGTGCAATCAAGTGGAAATATATGAACACTAGAAAGAATGCAAGATACCAATTTTGGTTTATTCATACATGGATGTTTATTTTCAATTTAAGCTTTATAACATCCCATGTGCTGCCAAGTAAAACTATTTCAACAAGCAAATTCAATGATTCGGTAGCCCCAGCCGAATGGGTATGTGGTGAGGAATGACAAAGAAATATATCCGGCAAAAAGTTAAGGAAGTTACCAGGAAGCAAATAATTTCATTCAATTCATTATATCTGAACTGGGGGTGGGCGGGTTACAACTTAACATGTTGATAAATATTCATGGAAGGTTTGAAAAATCAAAAACAATTTTTATTCATTTTATTTTTTTTTTTCGGGGTGGGGGGGGGGGGTGAGAGGTGGTGTGTGAGGGGGTGTTTGACCGGGGGAGGGTAAAAATCTTCACATGTTGAAAACAATTTTTGATGAAAAATAAAAAAATATAAAAAAAAATTGTTGGGGCTGGGGCGGGGGGCATGATCGGGGTGGTGGGGGTGACTGTGTGGAGGACTGGAGCTAGGTGGGGGGATGGTACAATTTTGCATGTTGATAAATATTCATGGAAGATTTAATGGTTTATTTTTTTTAAAAAAAAGACAACTGAAAAAAAAAACATTGTGGGGAGGGGTGTGAGGGGGAGTGGGTGTGACCAGGGATGTGGGGGTGACCGGGTGTGGGTAAACAACTTCAAAACTTTATACGTATGTTGATAATAAATGTTCATTGAAAGAAAATGAAAGAAGTTTGATTAAATTCTACCAATTGGTTAGTTTGTTATGTACAAATATGTGGATTTTTAAACAATTAAAGGGCAATAACTCTGAAGTTACTCTAGAGATCATGACGAAATTGTGTACGCACTACCACATTATGGTGATCTAAATTCAATTGAAATTTCATAGTTCTAGGTAAAAAAAAGTCACAAGTTATGAAGCAGAAAGTACCCTATATAGTTAAAACTAGAAACTAATAAGGGCCATAACTCAGGTAATCTGACTGAAAGATGACGGACCGCATTTCACTGTAGTGGTGAACATGTATATGACGTTTTATTTACTCCAAACCACTTCATAGATATAGCTCCAGACGGACGGAAAGACGGACTGACGGACAACGCCAAAACTATATCCCTTCTCCTTCGGCAGGGGATGATAAAAGCAAAGGATTTAAAGACCAAGTTATTTCAGGATCCACCAAGTAGTACATGAGAAGTCTATCTCTCCAATCAAAGATGGTCTATATCACAATAGTCTTTGATAAGAAACTAGTGATCCCTTGCCTGCTGGTATTGGGTAGAAGCATTGACATTGTTAAGTAAACTAAGCTATGTTATGATTTGGGGGTAAGGGTAGCGTAATGTAATTTTGCAAGAAAATGAATTTGGTGACCCCATAATTCCTTAAATCGACAGCAAATAAAGTTTTCGTCATCACGTTAGTGTTTTCTCAAATTCTATCGTTTGGGTTTTACATGAGACAAGACTAAAGCAAAATTTTCATTCAAAACTCAACGTCATATTTGTCGCTCTGACGTCATTTTAAAGTAAATATCGACTTTTACGTTAAAATGATCTCCACAAATCATACACCATTTTAAAGACATTTTTAAATGAGAATATGATGAGTAACAAGCAAATCCATATTTGTTGAATGAACAGAACGATTTGTAAAAACCGTCTGACGGACATGAAATCGCGGTTCATCAAAAATGGACGTCAATGGTCGTTTTTGAAAGTTTACAGAGAAAAAAATTACAGAAATATCAAACAAGAGGGCCCAGATGGCCCTTGGTCGCTCACCTGAGAAACACACCATAACAGTGTAAACATGTTTGACCTAGTGATTTCATGGAAACAAATATTCTGACCAATTTTCATTAAGATTGGACCATAAATGTGGTCTCTTAAGTGCAAACAAGTATTTTCTTCAATTTGACCTAGTGACCTAGTTTCTGAGCCAAGATGACCTACATTCGAACTTGACCTAGATTTGATCATGGCAATAATTCTGACCAAATTTCATGAACCTCAATTGAAAATTACAGCCTTAATCACATACAAAACTTTTTTCTTTGAACTATCCTAGCGACCTAGTTTTTGACCCAAGATGACCCATATTCAAACCTGACCTTAACTTCATCAAGGCTATCATTCTGACTAAATTTCATGAAGATCAATTGAAAAATAAAGTCTCTATCGTATACACAAGGTTTATCTATGATTTGACCTAGTGACCTAGTTTTTGATCATAGATTACCCATATTCTAACTTGACAGACTTCATCAAGGCAATCATTCTGCCTAAATTTTATGAATATCCAGTGTAAAATGTAGCCCCTATTGCGTACACAATGTTTTTCTTGAATTTAAACGGTGATCTAGTTTTTGATCCTAGATGACCCATATTCAAATCTGACCAAAATTTCATTCAGACAAACATTCTGATCAAATTTCATGAAGATCCAGTGAAAAAAAGCCCCTATTGCATACACAAGGTTTTTCTTTGATTTGATCTAGTGACCTTATATCTGACCCCAGATGACCCATATTGGAACTTGTCCTAGATTTCATCAAGGCAATCATTCTGACCAAAAATTCATAAAGATCAATTGAAAAATACAGCCTCTATCGCATACACAAGGTTTTTCTTTGATTCGAGGTAGTGACCTAGTTTTTGACCCATCTTCAAACTTGGCCTAGATTTCGTCAAGGTTACCATTCTGACCGAAATTCATGAAAATCAATTGAAAAATACAGCCTCTATCGCATACACAAGGTTTTTCTTTGATTTGACCTAGTGACCTACTTTTTGACCCCAGACGACCCATTTTCGAACTTGACCTAGATTTCATCAAGGTTATCACTCTGACAAAATTTCATGAAAATCAGTTGAAAAATACAGCTTCTATCGCATACACAAGCTGAATGTTGACAGACGACAGACAGACAGACGACGGACATCGAGCAATCACAAGAGGGCCAAGATGACCCTAGGTCGCTCACCTGAGAAACACAACATAATAGTGTTAACATGTTTGACATAGTGATTTCATGGAAAAAAAATATTCTGACCAATTATCATTAAAATTGGAGCAAAAATTTTGAGTATCAATAAGTATTTTCTTTGATTTGAACAAGTGACCTAGTTTTTGACCCCAGATGACCCATATTCGAACTTAATCTAGATTTTATCAAGGCTATCATTCTGACCAAATTTCATGAAGATCAATTGAAAAATACAGCCTCTATCGCATACACAAGGTTTTTCTTTGATTTGACCTAGTGTCCTAGTTTTTGACCCCAGACTATCCATATTTGAACTTGACCTGGATTTCATCAAGGCAACCACTCTGACCGAATTTATGAAAATCCAGTGTAAAATGCAGCCCCTACTGCATACAAAAGGTTTTTCCTTGATTTGACCTAGTGACCTAGTTTTTAAACCCACATGACCCATTTTCGAACCTGACCTAGATTTCATGAAGGCTATCATTCTGACAAAATTTCATGAAGATCATTTGAAAAAATTTAGCCTCTATCGCATACACAAGGTTTTTCTTTGATTTAACCTAGTGACCTACTTTTTGACCCATATTCAAACTTGACCTAGATTTCATCAAGGCAATCATTCTGACCAAATTTCATGACGATCAATTGAAAAATACAGCCTCTATCCCATACACAATGTTTTTCTTCGATTTGACCTAGTGACCTTCTTTTTGACCCCAGATGACCCATCTACAAATTTGACCTAGATTTCATCAAGGCAACCATTCTGACTTAATTTTAGGAAGATCAATTGAAAAATATTGCCTTTATCGCATACACAAAGTTTTTCTTTGATTTGACCTAGTGACCTAATTTTTGACCCCAGATGACACATATTCAAATTTGACCTAGATTTCATCAATGTAATCAATCTAACCAAATTTCATGAAGATCAATTGAAAAATACAGCCTCTATCGCATACACAAAGTTTTTCTTTGATCTGACCTAGTGACCTATTTTTTGATCCTAGATGACCCATTTTCATACTCGGCCTAGATTTTATTAAGGTTATCATTTTGACTTAATTTCAGGAAGATAAATTGAAAATTACAGCCTCTATGGCATATACAAGCTTTTCCTTTGATTTGACCTAGTGACCTACTTTTTGATCCCAGATGACCCATATTCAAACCTGACCTAGATTTCATCAAGGCAATCATTCTGACCAAAATTCATGAAGATTAATTGAACAAGAGCTCTCTCCATAGGATGACACATGCCCTCGATGGCACTTTGAATGAATAGTTATGGCCGATGTTAGAGTTTAGGACCTTTGACCTACGGAGCTGGGTCTTGCGCGCGACACGTCGTCTTACTGTGTCACATACTCATGCAAAGTTATTTTAAAATCCATGCATGAATGACAAAGATATGGACCGGACATGCCCATCAATGCACTATCATGAAAAATGACCTTTAACGTCTAAATGTGACCTTGACCTTTGAGCTACGGACCTGGGTCTTGCGTGTGACACGTCTTACTATGGTACACATTCATGCCAAGTTATTTGAAAATCCATCCATCGATGACAAAGATATGGACCGGACACGCCCATCAATGCACTATCCTTTAACGTCTAAGTGTGACCTTGACCTTTGAGCTACGAACCTGGGTCTTGCGCACGACACGTCGTCTTAGTGTGGTACACATTCATGCCAAGTTATTTGAAAATCCATCCATCGATGACAAAGATATGGGCCGGACACGCCCATCAATGCACTATCCTTTAACGTCTAAGTGTGACCTTGACCTTTGAGCTACGGACCTGGGTCTTGCGCGTGATACGTCGTCTTACTGTGGTACAAATTTATGCCAAGTTATTTGAAAATCCATTCATCGATGACAAAGATATGGACCGGACACGCCCATCAATGCACTATCCTTTAATGTCTAAGTGTGACCTTGACCTTTGAGCTACTGACCTGGGTCTTGCGCGCGACACGTTGTCTTACTGTGGTGCACATTCATGCCATGTTATTTGAAAATCCATCCATCGATGACAAAGATATGGACCGGACACGCCCATCAATGCACTATCCTTTAATGTCTAAGTGTGACCTTGACCTTTGAACTACGGACCTGGGTCTTGCACGCGACACGTCGTCTTACTGTGGTACACATTCATGCCAAGTTATTTGAAAATCCATCCATCGATGACAAAGATATGGACCAGACACGAAAATTGCAGACAGACAGACGGTTCAAAAACTATATGCCTCCCTTCGGGGGCATAAAAATACAGCATCTATCGCATACACAAAGTTTTTCTTTGATTTGACCTAGTGACCTAGTTTTTGACCCCAAATGACCCGTTTTCGAACTCAACCTAGATTTCATCAAGGTAATCATTCTGACCAAAATTCATGAAGATTTGACCTAGTGACCTAGTTTTTGACCGTAGATGACCCGTTTTCAAACTCGGCCTAGATTTCATCAAGGCTATCATTCTGACCAAAATTCATGAAGATTAATCGAAAAATACAGCCTCTATCGCATACACAAGGTTTTTCTTTGATTTTACCTAGTGACCTAGATTTTGACCCCAGATGACCCATTTTCGAACTTGACCTAGATTTCATCAAGGTTATCATTCTGACCAAATTTCATGAAGATCAAGTGAAAAATACAGCCTCTATCACATACACAAGCTAAATGTTGACAGACGACGGACGCCGGACATCGAGCGATCAGAAAAACTCACCTGAGCATTGCTCAGATGAGCTAAAAAGTAAAATACGCATTCTATGAGGAATATGCTGAATTTTATATTAAACAAAATGTCGAAACAGAACCCAATAACTTCAAATTATGTGCAATCCACCTTAAGTATATTTTACAGTCCATGTATGATGACATCAATACCTGAAGTTGTGACCTTGACCTTGAGCCTGCATGGCTGACCAATGGGTTTTGCAAACCATCTCAATAAGATGAATAGTTGACCGAAGTTTCAAGAAAATCCTTCAAGTGGTTTAGCAGAAAAGGAGGGGACAGGAAATTGAAGGCCCAAACATTTGAATTGTGACCTTGACCTTGAGCTGGCAAGGGTGAATTTTGAGTTCTGCACATCGTCTTGATAAGGGGAATATTACAGCCAAATCATATTAAAATCCTTCAAGGGGTTTAGGAGATACAGAGAAGACACAAAATGGAAGGCTCAAACCTTTGACAATGAGTTGTGACCTTGACTTTGAGCCAACATGGCTGACTCATGAGTTATGCACATCCACTTGATGAGGTGATCATTTGACCCAAGTTTCATGAAAATCCTTCAAGGGGTTTAGGAGACACAGAGCAGACACAAAATGGAAGGCTCAAACCTTTGACCTTGAGTTGTTACCTTGACCTTGAGCCTACATGGCTGACTCATGAGTTCTGCACATTGTCTTGACGAGGTGATGAAAATCCTTCAAGGGGTTTAGAAGATACAGAGTGGACATAAAATTGAAGGCTCAAACCTTTGACCTTGAGTACAGACGGACATACGGAGACCATTCCTATAACCACCCACCACTGGTGGTGGGGGATTAAAAAATTAAATACTTGGCTTCAAATAATATCACTACTGGCTACAAGAAATGATATGGAGTTAGTGTGCTAATAACCTACCGAACAAAAGGTTATTTCATATTTAGCCCTTTCAGCCCCTAAGAGGGCAGGGATCACTTTTGGCAAATACCTTTATGAGATTGAATCCCATTTGCCTCGAATCAATGAGATTGGGATTTTTTCTTTTTATGAGATTTTACATCAGTGGAAAAGCAAACATCTGTTTATTTGTAAGAACAATTTATCTTTGTAAATAAACAAAACAGTTCCTTTCAGACACTTTCAGAGACACTTTTAACATCTAAAACATTCTGTGCCTGACAGGTTGATGAAAGTTGTAGCTGAGTGCAGGGTCCACATGCATTTTTCCTTTCCGTTAGAAGTAAACTTCGAGCTTTTACTTCAAAGCTGCTCTATCCAAGTGGAAGTTAAGTTATATTTTCTTGATTTGATACACTTCAGAACAACCTTGAAGTCAAACTCATTAAATCATGACACAAATGACAAAACAACAGACTTTTATCTGCATCCTATGTAATTTGTTTGTTTGTTTGTTTTGGGTTTAACGCCGTTTTTCAACAGTATTTCAGTCATGTAACGGCGGGCAGTTAACCTAACCAGTGTTCCTGGATTCTGTACCAGTACAAACCTGTTCTCCGCAAGTAACTGCCAACTTCCCCACATGAATCAGAGGTGGAGGACTAATGATTTCAGACACAATGTCGTTTATCAAATAGTCATGGAGAACATACGCCCCGCCCAAGGATCAAACTCACGACCCCGCGATCCGTAGACCAACGCTCTTACCTACTGAGCTAAGCGGGCGGGCTACACATCCTATGTAAGCCAGTCAATGATATTCTTTCAACCATTTCATTCAGCTTTTTTTTCATGAAGGGACTTCTGGGGTTACTTCACCCTGTTGTTATTATCATAGCTACACATCTGCACGAATGGAAGCAAAGCTTTGCCTTCCAGTCTTGGCCTTCCAGTGGCTTCAATTTCTTCTTCGGTGGCATTTTGAGGGTTATTTTTGCCTGGTAATCATTATTACCGGATGCTCTATTGAGATGATACCGAAATTCAAGCACCTAATAAATGTAATACGATAAACAAGTAACGGCAAGTCCACATTGCAGTGAAAAGTCACAATTTGGGCAAACGATCTATGGCAGCGCGAATGCAATTTTTATGCGATTTTCGCCAAAATAACACGAGAATATCGCAAAATCGTGACCAAAAGTATCTCTGAAAGGGGCTAAGTGCCCCAATCTGAACAACTTTGGGAGAGGACCTTATAACAATGCTATCAGACAGTTCATGAGAAAAAGTCGCTTAAAGGTATTTCTATTTTAAGATCTAGTTGCCCCTAAAAGAGCCCAAGTGCCCCCATTTAAACAAATTTTTGAAAGGACTTTATAATGATGGTACAGACTAAGTCTAATGAAGATCTATCCACTGGTTCATGAGAAGAAGTCATTTAAAGGTATTTCTATTTTTAGCTCTAGTTGCCCCTAAAAGAGACCAAGTGACTCTATTTGAACAAATGTTGGGAGTGGATCTTTTAATGATGCTACAGACAAAGTTTGACAAAGATCCATTAAGCAGTTCCTGAGAAGTTTTTTTTTCTACTTTTAGCTTTGTATGCCCCTAAAAGGGGCCAAGGTAAGCCATATGAACAAACCTTATAGACGTCCATGCCAGGATGCTACTGACCAACTGGTGTAATTCTGACTAGTAGTTTCAGAGAAGAAGATGTTTAAGTAAAAATGTTGACGCAGGACGTAGGATGATGGACACTGGTCCCTTCACCTAAACTAATAGCTCACCCTGAACAAAGCTCAGGTGAGCTAAAAAGACCATTGATTAGGCACATACATTACCTTTTTTAGCTGCTTTAATAGCATTTTCAATCAACGGTGTATCTGGTCCAGTCCAAATATACTGGCATAGTATCTCGGCTCCCTTCCCCCTTTGTACAGGTACATCTTCTATCACCTTGGCCTGTATATTCCCTCCACTGTTTAAAAACTCCTTTGAAACTACTTGTAATTCTCTTGGAACTGACCCATTGACTGTTTTCCCATTGACTACATTCACTGAATTGTTTGAGCCCAGTACACAATCTAAAAGTTCTCCTTTTTTCGGACACCAATGCTTTTTATGCTCAAAAAACCCACGTATGGCAAATTCTTTGATAACGTATTTCATGATTTTTCTGAAAAAGACAAATAACTGTTTGATGTACATCTATTTCATTATTAAATTTCAATGACATTCTAACTCAGCAGTGTTTGACTTACTTTTTGATGCACCTAATCCATTATATATATAAACAGTTTTTTTTAGAATTTATGCATTATTTTGCAAGATTCTGATAAAAAAATATCTATAATGAATCAATTTAGAGGTCTCCAGGGATGTTTATAATCTAGAATTTTACACATTTTTTGGTAATTTTCCATCCTCAGAATGTGTCCATGAAAACTCTAGAATAAGGCCACCGCCAGAAAGTGTCTCACCAAAAGGCAATTGGACTCATGCTTGTGAATTTTCAAAGGTGTCAAAAAAATCGAAAAATGCTAATTTCTTCGAGGTCAAAGTCACTAGGGGGCCCGACTCATCATTGGGGTGCAAAAAAAAGATTTTTTGAACCATCCTACAAGGTTTAAAACAAATGTATGTAACTGTTTTTGAGTTATTCCGAATTGTTGACGCCATCGCCAGACTTTGGATCACTTAGTCTCGCTTCCACTAAAAGTGGGCGAGACAACAAGAGCTGTCACAGGAGACAGCACGCCCGACTATTTCGATGCTGGATAGTGAAACTGGGCACATCTGAGGAAACTGGAGCTGTCACTGGAGTGTTTATTGACTCCAATGGTGGATGAAGATATTGCACAATTATCAACAGCTTCAGTCTGTGTCAAAAATATTTAGTAATAAGAGATGTAAAGATAAAGTGTATCAAAACACTATATAAGTATAATTCTAAGCAAAAAGGGGGCATTATTCATAAAATATTGGTGCAAGAGTTATGCACCTTGTGTCATATGATGTGGGTGATGATGTGGAAAAACTAGTTCAAGTCTGAATCAAATCCATTTCGTAATAACTGAGATATAGTGAAAATGCATCAAAATTAACCTTAAATTCTAAGTAAAAGAGGCCACAGTTCATGAAAAATTGGTGCAAGAGTGTCAGTCATATGATGTGGGTGATAAGGTGGAACAACTATTTTAAGTTTGAATTAAATCCATTTAGTAATAACTGAGATAGAGTGAAAGTGTATCAAAACTTTAACCTGAAATTCTAAGTAAAAAGGGGGAATAATTCATGAAATGTTGGTGCAAGAGTTATGGCCCTTGTGTCATATGATGTGAGTGATGATGTTGAACAACTAATAAATTTGTTTGAAGATTAAACAAGGGAGAATGCATTCGGTTTAAACTTTACCATGTTAAATACTACTATAGATTAATATAGTTCGTCCTCGTGTGTCACATATCTTAAGTTTGAATCAAATCCATTTCGGAATAACTGAGATATAGTGATTAAGTGCATCAAAACTTTAACCTGAAATTCTAAGTAAAAAGGAGGATAATTCATTAGATATTGGTATCAGAGTTATGGGCCTTGTGTCATATGATGTGGAACAACTACTTTCAGTTTGAATCAAATCCATTTAGGAATAACTGAGATAGACTGAAAGTGCCTCAAAACTTTAACCTGAAATTCTAATTAAAAGAGGAGACAATTCATGAAATATTGGTGTGAGAGTTATGGCCCTTGTGCCATATGATGTGTGTGATGATGAGGAATAACTATTTTTAAGTTTAAAGCAAATCCATGAAGTAATTACAGAAATATGGAGAAAAAAGAGAAAGTGTAAAAAAAACTTTAACGAAGCTGGAGACGCGGAAGGACAACGACGCCGGGGTGAGTAGGATAGCTCTCCATATACTTCGTATAGTCGAGCTAAAAATAATGGATTATCAAATTTTTTCAAAAAAATTATGGAAACAGCGGCTTTTATGGTAATCAAGCAAATTTGATAAATTGGTATCCCCCACCGAATGAGTTTTTGAGGAATGGCAAAGGAATATATCCGGCAAAAAGTTAATGATGTTACTAAAGACACAATTAATTTCATTACACTTAAAAGAACAGTAGTCCTTAAGAGAAAAAATCTGGAACGTGGGTGATGATGGGTGGGTTGGGGTTACAATTTCACATGTTGATAAATACTCATGGAAGGTTTGAAAAATTAAAAAACAAGAGCGCCGCCAAGCGGGGCAATATACGCCCGAAGGCTTACATCATAGGATAGGAGCAAAATTTTAAGAACTTGACTGTTGAAGCCCCCAAAGGACTGGAACAACAAAAGGAAAACTTCAAAAAACAAATCTAAGTCCACAAAAAAAAAATTCAAAGTCTACAAAAAAATCTTTTATCAGGTACAGGTATGTAAAAATACACCTTAAAATTGGAGGTACCATCCATGTTGTACCACAGAAAAGTGGTCTCGGTTTTTCCCTACGGCCAATAATAAAAAAGTTTCAAAATAAGCTATTTATAGTAACATAAAAGGGAAGTAATTCAAAAAAAATTATTGTAAGTACAAAAAAAGAGATCTGCCAAATAAAAACAAGAGCACTGCAATGCAGAGCAATATACACAAAGCAAAGTCATATATGACCTTTGACCCTTAAGTGTGACCTTGACCTTGTAGCGAGTCATCTGGAACATGCGCTCTGCACATCGTTGCAATGTGGTGAACATTTCTGCCAAGTTTCTTTGAAATCCTTCCAGCAGTTCAAGAGTTACAGAGCGGACATGAAACAAACTGATATGACCTTTGACCCCTAAGTGTGACCTTGACCTTGAAGCAAGTCATCCGGAACATGCGCTCTGCACGTCGTCTTGGTGTGGTGAACATTTGTGTCAAGTTTCTTTGAAATCCTTCAAGGGGTTCAAGAGTTACAGAGCGGACACAAAACAAACTGATATGACCTTTGACTCCTAAGTGTGACCTTGACCTTGAAGCGAGACATCCGGAACATGCGCTCTGCACATCGTCTGGGTGTGGTGAACATTTGTGTCAAGTTTCCTTGAAATCCTTCAAGGGGTTCAAGAGTTACAGAGCGGACACGAAACAAACTGATATGACTTTTGACCCCTAAGTGTGACCTTGACCTTGAAGCAAGTCATCCGGAACATGCGCTCTGCACGTCGTCTTGGTGTGGTGAACATTTGTGTCAAGTTTCTTTGAAATCCTTCAAGGGGTTCAAGAGTTACAGAGCGGACACAAAACAAACTGATATGACCTTTGACTCCTAAGTGTGACCTTGACCTTGAAGCGAGACATCCGGAACATGCGCTCTGCACGTCGTCTGGGTGTGGTGAACATTTGTGTCAAGTTTCCTTGAAATCCTGCAAGGGGTTCAAGAGTTACAGAGCGGACACGAAATTGCTAACGGACAGACGGACAGACGGACGGACAGACGGACGGACAGACGGACAGACGGACACCAGCGTCATAACATAATACGTACCCTTCGGGCGTATAAAAAATTGGGGGGTGGGGCGGGCAGTGACCGGGTGAGGGTACAAAACTTTACATTTGATAATAAATATTGATGGAAAATAAACAAGAGCTGTCACACGAGACAGCGCGCTCGACTATTTCGATGCTGGATAGTGAAACTGGGCACATCTGAGGAAGCTAGAGCTGTCACTAGAGTGTTTAATGACTCCAATGTTGGATGAAGATATTGGACAATAGCTTGAGTCTGTGTCAAAAATATTAAGTAATAAGAGAGATAAACTAGATAAAGTGTATCAAAACACTTATAAGTATAATTCTAAGCAAAAAGGGGCATAATTCATGAAATATTGGTGCAAGAGTTATGCACCTCGTGTCATATGATGTGGGTGACGATGTGGAACAACTACTTCAAGTTTGGATCAAATCCATCTAGTAATAACTGAGATATAGTCAAAATGCATCAAAATTGATGAAACATTGGTGTCAGAATTATGCACCTTGTGTCATATGGGTGGGGTGGGGTTACAATTTCACATGTTGATAAATATTCATGGAAGGTTTGAAAAAAATTTTAAAAAAATTGGGGGTGGGGCGGGCAGTGACCGGGTGAGGGTACAAAACTTTACTTTTGATAATAAATATTGATGGAAAACAAACAAGAGCTGTCACACAAGACAGTGCGCTCGACTATTTCGATGCTGGATAGTGAAACTGGGCACATCTGAGTAAGCTGGAGCTGTCACTAGAGTGTTTAATGACTCCAATGTTGGATGAAGATATTGGACAATAGCTTGAGTCTGTGTCAAAAATATTAAGTAATAAGAGAGATAAAGATCAAGTGTATCAAAACACTAAATAAGTATAATTCTAAGCAAAAAGGGGCATAATTCATGAAATATTAGTGCAAGAGTTATGCACCTTGTGTCATATGATGTGGGTGACGATGTGGAACAACTACTTCAAGTATGAATCAAATCCATTTAGTAATAACTGAGATATAGTGAAAATGCATCAAAATTAACTTGTTTGTTTGTTTGTTTGGTTTGGGTTTAACGCCGTTTTTCAACAGTATTTCAGTCATGTAACGGCGGGCAGTTAACCTAACCAGTGTTCCTGGGTTCTGTACCAGTACAAACCTGTTCTCCGCAAGTAACTGCCAACTTCCCCGCATGAATTATCAGAGGTGGAGGACTAATGATTTCAGACACAATGTCGTTTATCAAATAGTCACGGAGAACATACGCCCCGCCCGAGGATCGAACTTGCGACCCCGCGATCCGTAGACCAACGCTCTTACCTACTTAGTCTTAGTAAAAGGGGGCAAAATTCATGAAAAATTGGTGCCAGAGTTATGCACCTTGTGTCATATGATGTGGGTGATAAGGTAGAACAACTATTTTAAGTTTGAATCTGATCCATTTAGTAATTACTGAGATAGAGTGAAAGTGCATCAAAACTTTAACCTGAAATTCTAAGTAAAACGGGGGGATAATTCATGAAATATTGGTGCAAGAGTTATGCACCTTGTGTCATATAGTGAAAATGCATCAAAATTAACCTTAAATTCTAAGTAAAAGGGGGCATAATTCATGAAAAATTAGAACACAAACTGTAGCTTGAGAAATGTGAAAGTAGGTCACTGGGTCAATCTCAAGGTCAAAGTTCATTTCGGCACACAAAACTATGCACGTGGTCCAAATTTGAAGGCTGTAGCTTGAGAAATGTAGAAGTAGGTCTCTAGGTCAAAATCAAGGTCAAATTTTATTTCGGAACACAACACTATGCATGTGTTCCAAATTTGAAGCCTGTACCTAAAAAAATGTGAAAGTAGGTCACTAGGTCAATGTCAAAGTTTATTTCGGTACACAAACCTATGCATGTGGTCCAAATTTGAAGGCTGTAGCTACAGAAATGTGAAAGTAGGTCATAAGGTCAAGATCAATGTCAACTCATGAACTGTTGTGTTACATTAGGCCTATATTCATAAAATAAATTAACAAATACCAAGAAAACCATATGAGGAAAGGCAATGCTTCCAGTTAACAGACATAGGCTAGGTGTCTGTTTACCAGATGGCTAGACACTTCCTATTCCTAACACTTAAAAAGATAATTGCTTATTAGGCACAGTGCAGCGTATGTTGTCATATAGCTGTACCCCTAAGTTTCAGACTGGGTCCATAAACAGCCAAGATGCTTGAAAGCTGCTGAGTGTAAAATCATATATCCATGGGTTTAAGATCTGACAGTGTTGTTCAAATGTGGGGAATATTAGATTCTTCCATCTGTTGTTTTAACAGAAAGTATTAATTTCAGTCAGTGTTTAACATATGACTTCTATGTCTCCAATTATTTAGCTTGTGAGAATATATGCAGTTTTTATGTATAGTACAGTCCTTTCAAGAAAAATGTTACAGCTACCTGCTCAGCTGTATATTAATGTAATTTCACAGAAATACCAAGACGAGATTTTTACTCAAGTTGCTATGACAAGCCCCAAGGCTCATTTTTAATCAAATATAACCAAGGTCACAGGTATATTTGCAGGAAAAAGCATCAAAAGTGGGAAAGAAGATTATAACATGCAGCCTGTGTGATGTTATGTAGAATTTACCCATATTCCTTTCAAAGGTCCGTTTCCTACGGAGAAAAAAAATTCTGATTCTGTTTTTTTAATTTTATTTTTTTTCCCTCCTCCTACGACCATGTGTCATCCTGGCGGTTCGTAAACCAAAAAATAAAAAAATAATGGCCCTAGTAATTAAACACATACCCTAAACAAGAGAGATGACACCATTAATGAGTTATATGCAATTATTATTTTTTTCTTATTATGGAAACAAAGAATGCACATATAATTACTTTTATTATAACTAATAATTAAACCCAGAAATTTGAGTACTAAACAAATTAATCATCAATCTACTAAGGTATTCCATTCACTGCTGAGGTATAATAGGAAAATAATGAACAACTTGAATCATTATCTCATAAAGTGTCTGCAAACTTTATGACCCTTCTACAGGTAAGGCCATAAAAAACAATTAACTACTTCAAGGGGCACTGGATATAAAATAATATTAGAAATCAAAATAAACAAAGGGCCATAACTCACTCAAAATTGTTGAATCAGTCTGATTTTAAGAGGGACACAACTAGGGTACAAATACATCATTCTGACAAAGTTTCGTCAAAATCCCCCCAGTAGTTTCTGAGGAGATGCGATAACGAGAAGTTGTTAACGGACAGATGGACGATGGACCACAGACGCAGAGTGATTTGAATAGCCCACCATCTGATGATGGTGGGCTAAAAAGGGGGATAATTCATGAAATATTGGTACCAGAGTTATGGACCTTATGTCATATGATGTGGGAGATGATGTGAAACAACTACTTTCAGTTTGAATCAAATCAATATAGTAATAACTGAGATAGACTGAAAGTGCATCAAAACTTTAACCTGAAATTCTAAGTAAAAAAGGGGGTTAATTCATGAAATATTGGTGAGAGAGTTATGGCCCTTGTGCCATATGATGTGGGTGATGATGAGGAATAACTATTTTAAGTCTGAAACAGATCCATCAAGTAATTACAGAGCTAAAGAGAAAGTGCATCAAAACTTTAACCAGAAGTGCAGACGCAGAAGGACGCCGACGCCGGGTCGAGTAGGACAGCTCTCCATACTTCGTATAGTCGAGCAAAAAATGAAAAAAAATAATATTTTTTGGGGGTGGGGGGGGGGGGGGGAGGGGCTTGATCGGGATGGTGGGGGTGACTGGGTGGAGTAGCGTGGTGGGGGGAGGGTATAACTCTGGTGTTACTTTGATAATCTGACTGAAACTTCACAGGCCGCATTTCCCCGTAGTCGTGAAACGTGTATCTAGATATTGCTCAGGACGGACGGCGCCAAAAATATATAATATCCCTCCACCCTCGGCAGGGATAATTAAGAAATCCTTCAAGTTAAATATCAATATATTGAAAAAAATGTCAAACTTCAAATTTTATAACTTGTTATTCCCCGCCAAAGGCGGAGGGACATAGTTTTGGGGCCGGCTGTCCGTCCGGAGCCTTATCTAATAAGTGGTTTGGAATATTTTTATAAAACTTCATACACACATTTCACCACTCTCAAAGCAAAAAAGTATGTTTTTCCCCAGTTCTGAATTTAAAACTGAAATGAGTGTTACCCTTTAGGGGTTTTGCTGTTTTAAAATAGTTTTGCTAATTTGTATGTGTATAATTTGCAAATTTTCCCAATTAAGATAATTTCCAAGAACATTTTCCCAATTCCATTGGTTTTTATGAAAAAAAGGCCTGAGTTCTTTAGAATGATAAATAATATAAAACGTAAACTGTCTTATATAAAGAGAAATCAAGGGAAGTTGAAGAGCAGCAGTCCAAGTCTCTCTTACTACAAACCTGATACTAGTTAATCCACACCACAATTTTGTAGTTTTGTACTAGTCTAAAAGTTTTAATTCTTTAATTTCGTGTACATCAATAGCTTTTTTTTAAAGCCAATTTGGGGCCAAAATTCGGCCCCTAGCCTAATGGCAAATAGTATGTTTTTTTCCCCAATTTCAAACTAAATTCCCAAACATACAAAAAATAAATTCTACTTTATATCAACCTTATGAAACCTTAAACATTTGAAAACCAAGACAATACACTAACTTAATGTATTCATAAATCTATCATTTAAATAACAAGAGGGTCATTGACCCTAAAGCGCTCACCTGTGTACAAGGCTTCAAGTGTGCTTGTATAAGTACAGAGTTAGGTTTCTTCTATGTTAACCTATATTACATACCAGGGGATTTTTTTACGACTGGGGGAAGAGGCCCCAGTTTGTCATTGGGGGAAGAAAATAGCGCGCGACGAGCAGTTTTGGGGGATTTTTTCACTCAGGGGGGAATTTACAATTATGCATAATAAACACTTTAAACTATGTTTTTTTTCTTAAGGTTTTCACACCCATAGAAAATTGTGAAAGACCGTCTGCAATTGTGAACGGGTCCGATATTCGGTCGGGAAAATCGCTGGGAGTAATCTCCATTGCTTTGTTTACGATTTTGGAGGGGGGGGGGGGGGAATTTCGGACGTAGGGGAATTTCGACTGCGGTAGGGGAAATCCTTGGCTGTGGGGGAAATCCTCGACTGGGGGACGAGGCCGATATTCGGCCTCTGCTATAGAATAAAAAAAAACCCTGCATACATGTCACACACACTTTTGAACCTAGGGCAATAATTTGAAAAATTATGGTAGACATTACAAATCTGATATCACATGCCAAATATCAAGGCTCTAGCTATTATTGATTCAGAGAAGAAGATTTTCAAAGTTTCTACTATAAAAGCCTATAGTAAGTCCATGTACATGTCAGACACAGGGGTGTGGCCATCTTTTGACCTTAGGGCAATAATTTGGACAAGTATGGTATACATAAAGGGAAAAGTGACCACGCCCACTGGCAGCCATGTTTTTTGACAATCGAAAGGATTTGAATAATCTTGGTAGAGGGTCAGTAAGAAGCATTTGTGTAAAATTATTTTAAAATTGGGCTAGCAATTTCACACAAGAAGAATTTTAAAGTTTCCACTATATACATATAGGGAAAGTGACCACGCCCTCTGGCAGCCAGGTTTTTTGACAAATCAAAATAATTTGAACAATCTTGGTAGAGGGTCACACAAGGACTATTTGTATAAAATTATTCTAAAATCGGGCTAGTAGTTTCACACAAGAAGATGTTTAAAGTTTCCACTATATACATATAGGGAAAAGTGACCACGCCCTCTGGCGGCCATCTTTTTTGACAAATCAAAATAATTTGAACAACCTTGGTAGAGGTTCACACAAGGACCATTTGTGTAAATTTATTCGAAAATCGGGCCAGTAGTTTCACACAAGAAGATTTTTAAAGTTTCCACTATATACATATAGGGAGAAGTGACCACGCCCTCTGGCGGCCATCTTTTTTGACGAATCAATATAATTTGAATAATCTTGGGAGAGGGTGACATAAGGACCATTTGTGTGAAAATTATTTCAAAATCGGACCATCGGTTTAGGAGGAGATGTCGTTTGAATATTTTTTTATTTTTAGCTCTGGCGGCCCGTGTGCAACAAAGCGGAACCGTTTGAACAACTTTGGTAGAGGACAACCCAAGGAACATCCATGCCAAGTTTCATCAAAATCCATTCAGTGGTTATGGAGGAGATGTCTTTTAAACACAACTGTTGACAATGGATGGACGCACGGACGGACGGACCCACGAAGGACGACAAACACAGCGTGATCACAATAGCTCACTTTAAGCATTGCTCAGGTGAGCTAAAAATTATGACTTTCTTTACAATTCCCAATTCAGTCGTTCTACAACCCATTTTTCCCAACTGTAAAGGCACCAGCCCCATTTCCAAATCAGTGGAAAAAAACTCTTGATCAAAAAATGCCACTAGGCTTATAAGTTAAATATATCTAATGAAGATATTATGTCATGTATTTGAAGTAAATATCCAAAGATAAAATATTTTAGTGAAAGATGCCCATTGAATATTTTTAACCCTTACCCTGATAAATTTCTATAATGAACTTGTCCATCTTTCAGTTTGGACAGTACCAATTTATCTGTTAAAAGGGTTGCTTACCAAAAAGATACTGACTGAATGGCGAACAGTGCATATCATGATCAGACTGCACAGTTGTGCAGGCTGATCATGATCTACACTGGTCGCAAAGGCATATTAAGGGTTAAACAATTTTCTAAGTGTTAGTAAGTTTAGATATCATGAAAGTCTAAACATTCTTTACTACATGCTGAAATGTAGATAGTGATCCGCTATTGGCAAGCTATCTGTACCAGTGTACAAAGTTTTAATAATTTAAAATTTGGAAAGTTTTATTGTTTTGGCACATGCACAAACTGGACATAAATATTATGTAAAAACACGATAAAATTCTATTCAGCACCTACACATATAATTTTCAAAGTTATGAAGGAGTGTAGTTATTTGAAGAAGAAGAATTTCAAATAGGGGAAATTAATTATGGTCAAATGGGTAGGTCAACACGGTAGTCTAAATAATGAGACCTCGGGTAGACTGCTTTTAAATTCTGATATTTCACGCTGTCTCGGAGGGGGATATCGACCAGTCAAAAAAATATAACGATATTCAACTCTTGAGTAGTACTACAATTCTTTGGACTACTGTAGTCAACACGGGGTATGACTCAACACCGAACACGAGTCCATGACTGGTAAATACCGAACATGAGCGATTATTATTTTATTAAAGCAATATATTATGTTTTCTGTGATTTAAATTGATTATTTATGCTAAAATACTAGTGCATACTAAAAATATTTAAAATTCAAGCATATTAATGCTTTTAATTTATACAAGAGGACCATGATGGCCCTGTATTGCTCACCTGAGTACCACTGCTCAAAATGATATGATCAAGTTTTGACATAGAGCACATAGGCATACACACTAAATATCATCAGGCTAAACATTTTCTTGTAACAGTCCCTTTTGACCTAGTCAGGGCCAATTTCCATACCAAGTTTGAGGGTCCTAGGCTCAAATGCTGCATTTTTGTACTAACATGACTATTCCTTACCCTGGAAGACTGAAATAACATTTAAAACCAGTCTCATTTGATGCTGCTGATATAATTCATTTATATAAAATAAAGGGAGGTAATTTGTCATAAATTCAGTCAAAAGTTATCTACCCTGATTGTCCGAGTACATCTGATGGCACAAATGACATTTCAAATCAGTATCTTCATTAGTTACGGAGAAATACCCATTTTAATTTGAAATAAAGGGAGGTAATTTGACATAAAATCAGTCCATAGTTATCTACCCTGATTGGCTCAGTCCAACTAATGACAATAATGAAATTTCAAATAAGTCCTATAAGTACTTACTGATATAAATCCATTTTGATCACAATCAGGGGAGGTAATCAGATATAAAATAACTCTGGAACCTACGATTGGATCTGATAGATTCGTCATGGAATCCAAGATATATTGTTGCTGAAGATATTTAGTTTGTATCAAACCAAACCATAAATGAAGCCTCTATATGGAACCCATAATGGAATCTGGCCAGTTCAACAAAGGAACTAAGATCTTGTGGTGATACAAGTTGTGTGCAAGTTTGGTTAAAATCAAATCATAAATGAAGCTGCTATTGTGCAGACAAGGTCAAAATAGCTAATTTTGGCCCTTTCAGGGGCCATAACTCCGGAACCCATAATGGGATCTGACCAGTTCAAGAAAGGAACCGAGATCTTATGGTGATACAAGTTGTGTGCAAGTTTGGTTAAAATAAAATCATAAATAAAGCTGCTATTGTGCAGACAAGGTCAAAATAGCTAATTCTGGCCCTTTCAGGGGCCATAACTCTGGAACCCATGAGGGAATCTAGCCAGTTCAAAAAAGGAACCAAATCTTATGGTGATACAAGCTGTGTGCAAGTTTGGTAAAAATCAAATCATAAATAAAGCTGCTTTTGTGCAGGCAAGGTCAAAATAGCTAATTTTGGCCCTTTCAGGGGCCATAACTCTGGAACCCATAATGGGATCTGGCCAGTTCAAGAAAGGAACCGAGATCTTATTGTGATACAAGTTGTGGGCAAGTTTGGATAAAATAAAATCATAAATGAAACCTCTATCGTGCAGGCAAGAAATTGTTGACGCACGGACTGACGACGGACGAAGGGCGATCACAAAAGCTCACCAATGTCACTATATGATTTACTGATGTTTCTGCAGTTACTGAGGTTTCTGCTGTGACAGGTGAGATAATAAAAAGAAAACTGGCAATCTGATTCATGTTCGTGAACATGACTGGTAAATACCAAACGTAAGCGATTATTACTCTATTAAAGCAATATATAATGTGTTTGTTGTTTGAACTTAGTATAAATATTAAAATAGATGTACATACTAAAAATGTACTACATTCCAGCACATTAAAGATTGTATTTATATAGAATACAATACGGGCGATCTGTTCTATGCCAATGAACATGACTGGTAAATACCGAACATGAGCGATTATTTATTGTATTAAAGCAACATATTTGTTTTTTCGTGGTTTAAATTGATTATAAACGCTAAAATACCCGTATAAAAATGTATATTGAATTCAAGCACATTAAAGCTTTTAATTTATATACAATTTAAAACCGGCGATTTGTTTCATGCAAACGAACATGATTGGTAAATACCGATAATGAGCAATTACATATTATATTAAAGCAATTTATTTGGTTTTTTATGGTTGAAATTGATCATAAATGCTAAAATACAGCGCTTTGAACGTTTATCATATAGATGAAAAGAGTGCAATAAAAATCTGGTAAATAATAATAAAATATGTTGAATTCAAGCACATCAAAGCTTTTAATTTCATCGAATAAGTTAATGAATTTTGGGAGGTCTGTCTGCTTCCAGCCATTGGCTGACCAGAGCAACAGATAAGCTGCGTATTTGCGTAAATACCCAATTAAAATTTGCAAAATACCTAATAGATTTATTTTTTAATGCGTATCAAAACTCAAACAAAAACCCAAAATACCCAATTCTCATCCCGATGTGTGCGTATCTTTGAAATACTAAATGATTCGTCCGCGTATGTCTACTGTTCGAATAAGGTCACAAACAGGTAAATAGTTTTCCCTATATATTCTATATAAAACTGACACTTTTTAAAGAGCTACCAAACATAGCTAGACCCATTTCAGTGAACAAATCCTTACCTCATTTTAAAGAGTTATGATAAAAGTGATATAAAATGAAGAGAAAAGTAGGGGTCATGTATCTTCTAAGAGAGATTCCTCTGGTCACATTTGCTTACTGTAAACTGACATTAAAGTCACACTGTTGTGACCTGGAAGTACTACTCATACTAAAATTGAGCTTCACTTTATCAGATACAACCTGCTCTCCCATTATTCCTACCAAAATGTCAAAAATACATCCACAATGAAATTTAAACAGAAACTAGCTTTAATTCAGACCTCTGTTGCCAAGCCAAGTGAAAAATTAGTGTTCAAATACCTGTCAGCCTTTACGCGACTAGACCAGATGGCTCCCACGCTGGTTGCTTTACTTTAGTAAGGCCATAATGTTACATTTGTCAGCTGTATCAGTCTCGGGCACTCGATAACAACGATGCAGTCCGAAGCAATCCTACTTTTTCATCTGTATCGATAATGCGCTCACAATGGCGTTAAAATGGGGTAGGAAAAAATCCAGAGGAATTAAAGCAGTCTAGTGTAATAACCAATTTTTTCCTGTCAGTTTCAGAAGGATGTTATACCTATATTAAATGATAATATTTCTAGTTGCTCGAGTTATTCACCTGTAAACGAAATAGTGAGTGATCTACTGGACAAACTACTGACAGTTTGTTATGCGCAGTAAACAAAAATTCTTATAAAAAAATTACACATTCCGGTGATCATGTCAATAAAAAACTTTAAGTGAATGGAAAATCCATGGCTGCTGATTAAAGGCGAGTCAAATGAAGTAAGAATGCATGGAAACCCAATAAAAGTGAACATCATGGGGTAATATGTGTTGCAATACACTTTTGATTTTAAGCAATACCCAATTAAAACCAAAATAATGGGGTAATACCCAATTCATTCGGAAAGCTTATAAACTGTTGCTCTGGCTGACTTTAGTATGTGATTTGCGGACTCGCAATTGTTGTTTGTCCAACTGCGTTCTATTTTGCCTTTATTACATGGCTCAATCACTTGCGGTTTTATTAGGGTGGAATAAAAATTTTCAAGCATGAGGTGTTGAAGGCATTCAAAAAGACTGGGCAATGTTAGTGTATATATTATCATATTGTCAATTACATGTTTTATACATGTACTAATGCATACATACATATGCTAAATTTGACAGGAATAATGAAGTAAATTCTTCGATGGTTTTGTACTGCAATAATCCCATTATCTATTGATTAAAGTGCAGAATTTCAGCATTCCTGTTGTGGTTATTTTCCAATCCATGTTTTAAGGTGCAGCAAGTATATAGCAAGATATCATAAATCACAATTATATCTATTAATAGGAAACTTAACTCATAACTTAGATACAGAAGTCATCCAACACAATTATCCGAACATAGTGTAACAAGGATATCTAGGCACTTTGAAAGATTGATGTATTAATTTCCAGAATTGGAAGATAGGAAGATTCAAAACCAACACGAAATATATACTTACCATTTAACTGAGCGACTGCAATTTATTCATTAATAAAACTAGATGCCCACGGGCAACATGCCAGCTGTCAAAAGGACTGGGAGTTGCACATGACACTCCCTGTCTCACTGAGGCAAACATTTATGCCAAATAAAAAAGAGATTGCAAAAAGTTACAATATAAGTTATTTAAAGTAACAACAAAGGGATGTAAATCTTAAAAAAAAAAAAAAGAAATTCTACATGTTATTAGTCCACACAAAAATCCTCACCAGAAGAGATAGGTAAAAAATCACCTGAAAATTGGATGTAACAAGCATGTTGTACTAAAGAAAAGTGGTCTTGACTTTTCCCTACGACCAGTAATAAAAAAGTTACGAATATAAGCTATTTATAGTAACAACAAAGAGAAGTAATTCTAGGATCTTGGGCATGACACTCCGTCTCATGATGATGAACAATTGTGCCAAATTACATCAAAATCCCTCTATGCATCAAAAAGAAATGCTCCAGACAAAGTCATTCTTGTATTTGACTTTTGACCTCTAAGTGTGACCTTGACCTTAGACCTAGGGACCTGGTTCTTGCACATGACACTCCGTCTCATGATGGTGAACAATTGTGCCAAGTTACATCAAAATCCCTCTATGCATGCAGAAGAAATGCTCCGGAAAAAGTCATTTTTGAATTTAACCTTTGACCTGTAAGTGTGACCTTGACCTTTGAGATAGGAACCTGAGGTTTGCACAGGACACTCCGTCTCACTGAGGTTAACATTCATGCCAAATATAAACAAGATTGCTCCAAGCTCCATGCATGTCAAAGTTATGATCCGGACAATCAAATACGGATGGACGCACGCACACACACACACAATCAAAGTTAACCGCCAGGGCACTATAGTTTCTCAATCAACTGCAATTAAAAAAGCTGTTATAATCCAATTAGCGCTACCAATTAAATGATTACCATTAACAAATTTGAACCCCAACAAGCACGACATGTGCCTGATTAGGAAAGGTGTTATAATCAAATTAGCACTATTAACAGTTAAATGGGTAATTTGATTAAACAAAATATTTCATATAAAGCTATAAATTATAATCTTTTATGTAAATATCAAGTCAGTACATGTACTATTTTCGTTTGGTAGAAAAATCTATTTTTCATTATATATATAATTCCCTATTCAATAACATATTTGAAATGAAAACTCCTTCATTTCAATGTGTAGAAGATTTAGCAGCAGCTGGTCATGCATACTTACTCATGTTCGGTGTTTTCATTTCAGTCCATGAACACGAATCTCCCAGGCAATAACTTTCAGCAGATGTAATTCAGTTGGTGTACTTATATAAAATATTACATATCCAGAAAAGATCGTCATGTATTTTGATATTTATAATCAATTTAATTTACAAAAATATAATACACATTTAACCCTTATCATGCTGGACACGATTGATTCAGCCTTTTCGACCAGTATAGATCATGATCAGCCTGCACATCCATGCAGTCTGATCATGATCTGCACTGTTCACCATTCAGTCAAGATCTTTTTGGTGTGCACCCCTTTTAACAGTTAATGGTACTGTTGAGAGACAGACAAGTTCATTATAGAAATTCAGCAGGGTAAGAGTTAAACAAGAGGGCCAAGATGGCCCTAGGTCGCTCACCTGAAAAACACACCATAACAGTGTAAACATGTTTGACCTAGTGATTTCATGGAAACAAATATTCTGACCAATTTTCATTAAGATTGGACCAAAAATGTTGTCTCTTAAGTGTAAACAAGTATTTTCTTCAATCTGACCTAGTGACCTAGTTTTTATGCCAAGATGACTTACATTCGAATTTGACCTACATTTGATCAAGGCAATCATTCTGACCAAATTTCATGAACCTCAATTGAAAAAAAATACAGCCTCTATCACATACAAAACGTTTTTCTTAGATTTGTCCTAGTACTCCAGTCCCTAGGGGTGTTTCGTGTGCAAAAAAGGTCCAGAGCTGATTTATACATCAATGTGTAGGGGAATATCTCAACTTTCAGAAAATCTTGGGTGCATTTGCCGCATTATGGTACGTTTTTAGAAATCCAAGATGGCCGCCAAGATGGCCGCCAAAATTTTAGAAATACACTAATTTTCACTTTTGGGTCCTTATCTTATAGAAATACGAATGGATTTTTATTCTGATGTTCTAAAACAACAGAGAACACATTTTGCCACTGATTTAAACCCATTTTTGTCAGTTCTTGAGATATATATCGGAAAAAATATTGAAAATATCGTGAAATTTTCACAAAAAATAGCCAAAAAATGGATATGGTTGTAAATTTTCATTTGTCTGATTTAAAGGTTCCATGATAGTGACCAATTTTAGTGATCTGTTAAATTCGACAACATTTTTCATTACCTTGATACCATTTGTCTTGTATACTGACACCTCATTGTTAGCCTATGGCTAAAATAAGTGGGTGGGGTAAATTGAAGTTTTGCTAGGAATACATTTATTGAAATGTATGAATTTTCAATGATGTTTTTTGTTTCCTCAGTAATATAAAAACGATGTTTACGATGTATTATTGTTACTTACAAATGTGGAGATAAAAATGCTATATTTCGTTAAAAATAATTGGTCAGTTGTGGTCGTTGCCATAGTTACAGCAGTTAAATAACGAAAGTACTATTAGAACTGTTCAGGTGAGTTTGGTTTCATGAGAAAGTTAAGAATAATGTATATACTATTGTCTAAATGACAAAAGATCGAAAAACTTTAAGATTCATTGTAGCAAGACCGCGAAAGAGCTAATTTATAAGTGTATAGGCACTCGGACAAACAAAATTTCGGATAACATTTAAATGCATGTTGAAAGTTTATAGACACTTGTGTGATATTTACTACCCCCCTTACATAGCACTTTGCGGAAATGATTTGTATAATGCCATATCTGCCATATTAAATAATATAATTATATAAAATATAGTGCCGCATAAATAGTTTTGGGGTATATGTTTTATATGTCTTTTCAGTAGAAGTATATAATGCAAATGTTATTATGTTTGAAAAAGTATACCATAAAACATAACTTCTGTACTTTTATACCAACATTGTAAGAATAATTATAACTAGAGAGGTCACAAGGTTTTTCTATTTTTTCGACCTACTGACCTAGTTTTTGACCGCACATGACCCAGTTACGAACCTGACCTAGATATTATCAAGCTGAACATTCTCACAAATTTTCATGAAGATCCATTGAGAAATATGGCCTCTAGAAAGTCACAAGGTTTTTTCTATTTTTAGACCTACTGACCTAGTTTTTGACCCCACGTGACCCAGTTTTGAATCTGACTTAGATATCATCAAGATGAACATTCTGACCAATATTCATGAAGATCTCTTGAAAAATATGGCCTCTACAGAGGTCACAAGGTTTTTCTATTTTTAGATCTACTGACCTAGTTTTTAACCCCAGGTGACCCAGTTTCGAACTTGACCTAGATATCTTCAAGGTAAACATTCTGACCAATTTTTATGAAGATCCATTGAAAAATATCGCCTCTAGAGAGGTCACAAGGTTTTCCTATTTTTAGACCTACTGACCTAGTTTTTGACCGCACATGACCCAGTTTCAAACTCGACCTAGTTATCATCAAGGTGAACATTCTGACCAATTTTCATGAAGATCCATTGAGAAATATGGCCACTAGAGAGGTCACAAGGTTTTTCTATTTTTAGATCTACTGAACTAGTTTTTGACCCCACATGACCCAGTTTCGAACTTGACCTAGATATCATCACGGTGAACATTCTGACCAATATTCATGAAGATCTCATGAAAAATATGGCCTCTAGAGAGGTCACAAGGTTTTTCTATTTTTAGATCTACTGACCTAGTTTTTAACCCCACGTGACCCAGTTTCAAACTTGACCTAGATATCATCAAGATGAACATTCTGACCAATTTTCATGAAGATGCATTGAGAAATATGGCCTCTAGAGAGGTCATAAGGTTTTTCTATTTTTAGACCTAATGACCTAGTTTTTGACCCTACGTGACCCAGTTTCAAACTTGACCTAGATATCATCAAGATAAACATTCTGACCAATATTCATGAAGATCTCATGAAAAATATGGCCTCTACAGAGGTCACAAGGTTTTTCTATTTTTAGACCTACTGACCTAGTTTTTGACCCCACGTGACCCAGTTTCGAACTTGACCTAGATATCATCAAGGTGAACATTCTGACCAATTTTCATGAAGATCTTGTGAAATATATGGCCTCTAGAGAGGTCACAAGGTTTTTCTATTTTTAGACCTACTGACCTAGTTTTTGATGGCACGTGACCCAGTTTCGAACTTGACCTAGATATCATCAAGATGAACATTCTGACCAACTTTCATAAAGATCCCATGAAAAATGTGACCTCTAGAGTGGTCACAAGCAAAAGTTTACGGACGCACGGACGCACGGACGGACGACGGACGACGGACACCGCGCGATCACAAAAGCTCACCTTCTAAATACAAAAATATAATACACATTTAAAAAACTAATATTCGCTCATTACGGTCAAACAGTCATGTTTGTTGCGGCCTGAAACAGATCGCGTGTAAAAAATTACAATATTAATGTGCTTGAATGTAGTATTTTTTAATTATGTACATGTATTTTGATATTTATAATCAATTTAAACCACAAAAATTTAAAATAATGTTTTAAATAATAAAATAATTAATCAGGCATGTTCGGTATTTTAACAGTCAACAGATTGCAAGTTTTGTATCTTATATAAATAGCAAGCTTTAAAATACTGTGAAATCATTTTTATTCGTGTAGGATGAATTTTCGCATATTTCGCGCTAGGACCGATGCGCGAATTTAAGACCGCGCTATTATTAATTTCATTTTTTCATTTCTAAAATTGAAACGCGCAAATTAAAGCCCGTGCGAAACTGTCCTTTTTCAAATTTGCGCGAAATTTCATGCCAGCAAATTTAAATAATTTCACAGTAACATATTTTTGGTATGCACATGTATTTTAATATTCATAATCATTTTAAGGTATTAGACCCGTAATAGAGCACCTCCTTTTTGAAGAGTATTTAATTCCTACCACAAATCTACATTGACTGCAATCTCAGGGGGGCGTAGGTTCAAGCCTCACTGGGACCAAAATCTTTTTTCCTTTTTTTCTAATAAGTTTTTACTTCTTTCAACATGTTCAAGACCTATTATTAATTTATTGTACAAAAGTGGAAAAATTTTATTTGATAAGCGATTTCTTGCTGTTCAAAGTGAATTTACCTCTGAAACAGATGGGGTAGAGTTAGACATCTTTAAAAATACTGAGTTACATGCGGTAAAAGTTCTCTTTTTTGCCTTCACACTTTAGGCTACGTATTGTGGAAGAAATGTAGGTCGGTTTTACTTCTGCTCCACGGTAATTTTTGAATGAAGTGAGCAAAATTAAAAACAAACCCGCAGGATAAAGGTTGGCTCTTTTAATTTTGGCAGTGGCTAGAGAACCGGAATCGGTTCCCTAGACCAGTCTGGGGTGTAACTGTTTCAAGTTATCACAGTTTATAACCCATTTGAGTTACTGCTTATATTTTCATAACTTGTTTCAGTTATCATAAAATATTACAAAGCCCTTCTGCGCCCATTCCTTATTTTGAATGTGACTAATGCAATTATTTCCTAAATCCTTGAACTCTTATCTTTCCAGCTATGCCGTAAATTTTTTTACGCAAGGCTGGTAAAGTTTTACGCCAAAAGGTTTAAAGCTATAAAACTCGTAGCATCCCATTATGCCTGTCAGGTCATGATCAGACTAAAAGAGAATTTGATTAGCCACAGATTGCTACTTATTTTACTGTATAGGTCACTTTGTGAGAACAGCAAAAAGACTTTTTTTGAATAACTTATCTGAGTTAACTTATATTTTATAACTAATACAGGTTATAAAATGCTTGAAAAAATAACTGAAACAGGTTACATAACTTAAAACAGTTACACCCCTGACTGTAGACTGCGAACTTATTCGCCCGGAACTGGTTCTCTAAGCAAAATACTGTGCATAGGCTAGGGAACTGGAATTTTATTTCTATGCATAAAACTGCCGAAATCCACTTTGTTTCTTTTGGTAAGTATCATGTGCACGTTCTTATCTTAATAAGTTTTACCATTTCAGCAAGCTATGCCCTTTTATTTATTTGTGTTTACTGTGTCTCCAGAAGTGTACCCGCCGCATAGCCTACTGTCTGCCATATTGGAATGCAGGCGCGTAGCTACCTATACGCAAAAAACGCAGTTGCGCACACATGGTCCTCAAAAACTAAAAATACAAAAAGGTCTAAAAATGCAATAAAAGCTGAAGGGAGCAGGGGTATATACCGATATATTTCCTTTCTTTCAGAAGAATTCTTAATAGCAATCTTTGTCGCGCTTTCTATGTAATGAAGTACATATTAAATATAGGAAGATTTATCTTTCTTGAAAAGTTTCTTTACCGCGAAGTTTAAACTTTAAATATGACCAAATGCAAGTCAGATGGTCCGCCTTATCCAGACGTTTTACACGGGAACCTGAGGCTAAATGATGAATTTAGGGACAGCGTTCTCAGGGCATACACTTAACGAATTCTCTGACGCTACCAGTAGTCTTTCCTCTATAATGTTAAAACTACCATCGTCCGTGAAAGTTTCAGGACAGTTAAATGAGTATCAGGCATTGTTTGAAGGAAAACTAACTAACAACAAACATTTCCGTAATTTGAACCTTTTGTATTTTTATTTGATGAAGCCCCGATGATTTGCAAAGTTGCAATTATTTCCAGTAAGGCTAAAAAAAAAATATGTGTGGTTCAGGTAACCCGACCGACCCTATTTTTTCATCGCCGACCCTAACACTTTTTTATAGTTTTTTGTGGTTTTTAACCTGGTACGAAAAAAATTGAGTACGAAAATATACGAATCAATGCAAGCGTCTTATCGATTACGATTTCAACATGGCAGCGGCTAGTGTTCTCGCCGTGACAGTGGAAAAATGTGTTCACGGCGACCAGAAACGCTTTATGAAGGCAATTCTTCACTCGTCCCTCGTCGGAGATGTCACTTAGAATTGCATATATTGTCGAGATGCTTTCCATGTGCATATCTCACAGAATTGTGACCAACTATGTCTGTACCAACTGGCGTCGAAGGGGAAAAAAAAAAAAAAAAAAAAAAAAAAAAAAGCCTACCTACCTACCCTATTTTTTTTACCAATGTTACCTGAACCACACATATTATTTTTTTTAGCCTAAGTACAATTCATGACGTGGAACTCAACGTTCCTACTCTTAAAAAATTTCATTTGGTTTGCTACCAACATAGTTCTCAGTCGATTTAAATAATAAACATGTAAATTGTTATCATTATCTTTGGACATTATGTAATTATAAAATTTTCAACCACATGACACGTGATGTTCTGTCTCATGAAACGATATCGTGTGTGTATTAAAATTATCAACTTTAAAGTTTGTTTAAAGCTCGACTTGCAAAGTCATTTTGATTAACTGATCAACGTTTTAGGCAAAGTTCCTTACTTTTACTAATTTTGTGTCATCTTGTGACTTTCATTTTTTGTTGTGTGTGTCTTCTGTGGGGCGTTTTGAAGCAGTTCAGTGTATTAACTGGAAACATAATAATCTCGTTGAAATATTTAATCAAATACTGTTGCCATCTGATTTTCCATAGATGGGCGGGCGCCATTGAGACAGATATTCCATTCAGCTTGCCAGACACCATTAAAGCAGCCCTGCAAGACCTATATTCTCTATCTATAGTGTAACGATCGTTTAGTGAAATGAGTACAGACATACATATGGAACACAATGACCACTGACACGCTGTCGGGACTTGGGCTTTAATCGTTTACCGGGAAAAGGAACTGAACAGCGAGTCTGTTCTATATTATACTATTATTGACTTTTTCATAGGTTGATATCAGGATTTATCAACCTGAAAAGAGTTATATTCACCGAGCCAAAGGCTCGGTGAATATAACCTTTTGAGGGTTGATAAATCTTGATATCAATCTATGAAAAAGTCAAGAATTGTTTTATTACATGAATAAATGTAGTCAGTCTTGTTTTTATGATTGTAACTTTAATAAAGAAATAAGGAATAAATTTTGACCAAATCAGGTTGATATTGGTTTTCCAAGCACCTACTTCGATCTATTTTTATTTTCGTACTATTTATAACCCAAGATAAGTTGATATGATATGTACTCATTACTTTTCAAATCGTTTTCAGCCAATCAGAGAAACAATAGAATACAGTCATGTAATAAAACTTTTTATGGGGATGTGGTTTAAAAACTTCGTAAGATATTCATTGGGTCATGGTAATTTTCCAAATGTATTTGGTAAAATGATAAAACGTTTTATTAAAAGAGGTTACGACCCAACTGTTTTGAGACATACCGCATGTTTAGTATTCAACCCGTTTACAGTTGGACAATACGCTTCCCTCTTTGATTGTGTCTGACGGAAGAGGGGGAGGACTCTATGATAAGCAGTTTTTAAATCCAACCAGGACTGAACTGTCTTGATATTTGTCTTCTGGCCTGTTTCGTCGGGCCCTTAAGGGTGTTCCCTTGTTGCTCTGTCTTCTGAAAGGCATTGAGTACATACGTTTTTGGTTCTAAAGGTTTGCTTTTTATATATTTATGCACGAGCATTTTTGTGTTTTACATGCCATGCCTTTTTGTTTCCATTACGTGTGTTAGAGATTCTCCTGGAGGGGATTACTTTTATTTACACTGTCCCGTGTCTTTGGAACATGGTAGGGGTAAAAGTGGGGTTGGGTGCGCACCATCAACCGGTTTAAACTCCCCAGTGGTGGTTTTGCCACTGACCGTTCCAAGGCGGTGCCCCACTGTGTTCCTTTGTTCGTTTTGTCCTAATGTGTTGGCTTTGTGTATGCGCGTGTATGTGTACGTGTGTGTGGTGCACGCATCTGCGTGCTGTGGATTTCATTTTGGGGAGGTGCGTTTTTGGTATGTGGCATTCCCTGTTTGATATTTGTCTTTGTTTTTTTTTCACTACAAGGAAGAATAGGAAATTGGCGCTTATTTTTGAATGAACTGAAACATGTTGTTAAATGTCTGTACGCCGGATTTATGTTGTTCTTTGTTTGGTTTTTCTAATGCGACATAAACAAGTTGTATTTTACATCCGTCAGTTCGATTTTCTACCATCAGAAAAATACGCATGTAATATTATTACACAACTTTATACAACGTAAAGTTATACTACTAAATTTAAGTTAACGTTATTTACCAGGCCGAAATATCTTCTTTTTTGCGAGGGGGGGTGGGGGGGATTAAATTAAAAAAATATATCATTATTGTTGGAGAAACGTCATTAGAAAGGCATTGCGGAAGTGAGCATTCAAATGTTTTCTCTACATTTTTTTTTAAACGAAAAATATTTAAATGACAATATCACTAAGTCTTGTAATTTCAAGAAATCCACTTTGAAAAATAAATGTTATTACACGAAACACTGATACTTAACACGTTTTATTGACTCTATTTCTTATGAAAATACTCCCAGATTGCACCAAAAACGTTCTAACAAACAAAAAAATTTCGGGGGACCCGAACCCCCCTAGAATGCTTGCATACACATTCTCCAAGGCCTAGCTACGCCCCTGGAATGATAAAATAAACTAGTACGAATGAATGCGAAATCGTCGACACTGGAGCCGAAATAAACTTGAAATTTAAACTTACCCAAAGGTATAAGACATTACAGGGCTTTTTTCCGCTATAAATCTACCTCCTGTAAAAGGAGGTAATCCTAATGCAAAAAAGTATGTTTTTTTCCCAAAGTTGAATTTAAAATTCCCAAATGATTATACCTTTTAGGGATTTTGCTGTTTAAAGATAGTTTTGCTGATTTGTATGTATATTTAGGTAAATTATAATACTGTTGAACAATTACTGAAATGCAGTTCATTAACATTTCACACAAAAACACATTTATGTAGATTTTGGTAATTTGCAAATTGTCCCAATTAAGACAATTTCCGAGAGCATTTTCCCAATTCCACCGGTGTCAGTGGCATTCCCAAATTGATGAAAAAAAAGGCCTGGACAATAAAAAAACGATTAAAACAAAATAAGTAATTTCAGTATTGGTTACATATTTTGAACACTCTGGGAGACAGTAAACGCAGATAAAAGCAAGGGCATGGTAAAATTAAGGCATCGCCACAGTCACAACTCATTATCAGTTCATATTTTCAGGCCGAGTATTTTTCTCTTGAAAATTGCACTAAAGCCTTAACAGCTGGTCAAATTATCATCAACATAAGAAGCATATGATGATTTATAGTAGTACATATGCTGCTTGTAAAATGTTTCAGTCTCGTTTAGACCGAAAGTTTACCCCAAAATATTGAAATTTTATGTGCAGTCAAACTCAAATATAAAAAATATTACAAAGACAAAATTTAGTTAATTTCATAGTACAATATGTATGCTGCAAACTCTAATGGATTTTTGTCGAAATTGTTCCTGGTTATTGCATTAGACACAAAAAGACAACCCCATGTAAATTTAATTTAAAATGTTGTTTGTACATGCATTACTGACCACAGGTAGCCAGGTAAACCTATACATAATCCTATAATATCACCTGTTTATATACATGTAAATTATGTGTGAACAGATAACACAAATTGGATAAATTGATGGTGTTGGGATTTTTGTGTATAATTCAGTAATCAGGTAAAATTTCAAAATAATTTCTGAAGACTTTATTCTTCACGGTCTGCTTTACAGGTGGCTGTAATTATCTTTGAAATGTATTGAATATATATTGAGTTTGACTGCACGTAAAATTGCAAAATTTTGTCATAGAAAAATATCGAATAAAGGCATAATACAGGTAGTGAAATGCACATCCTTTTACTTGCATATGTTCACATAGATATTTAAAACATAATTATGACAAATTTATTGACTTTATTGTTACCACTTAGTCATCATTTATTTTTATGAAAATTTGCCTGTAAACTTTTGAGTCAAATGGCCGCCACTGTAGGCGATGCCTTAATGAAGATAATAATATGCATGACATTTACCTAGTCTAAATAATGAGACCTCGGGCAGACCGATTTTACATTTTGATATTTTACGTCGTCTACCTAGGATATCGACAAGTCAAAATAATATAACGATATTCAACTCTCGAGTACAATTATTTGGACTAGACATTTACCAAGAAACAAAGTGGATTTCGGCAGTATTATGCATAGAAATAAAATTCCGGTTCCCTAGCCTATGCACGGTATTTTGCTTAGAGAACCAGTTCCGGACGAATTATAAGTTCGCAGTCTAGGGAACCGATTCCGGTTCTCTAGCCACTGCCTTTAATTTTATCTATATACTTGTTATTGTAGTGCGTCAGATAACACCTATTTAACAATACTACATAACATAACCACTTTTCGCTATATATTAAGACTATCTTACCATTTGAACACTTCCCATATATTATATTTTGCCGCGGTAAGTTTGAACCTGAAATTCTAAATTTAGAATCAACGGAAATACCCATATGTAAGCTATAAACTTGTAGCCGTCCCTTCACCGTGAGGAAATAAACAAACGTAAACACGCACTCGCCGTATTCATCATGTACACAAGTCAAATGGTTTATCGCGGCCAGAAATTTGTACAAACCGGACAGAAGTTGCGAAATTGTCATTTGTGCAGGAAAGAAGCGTTTACCATAATGTCCAGTACTGGACAGGTATAGTGACCATGCACGGACACAGCCAATTTTCTCAGAGGGGGTCC